>NC_046369.1:18677177-18780022 GCF_011125445.2 Fundulus heteroclitus
TCAGCTAAAGTCTTTGATGGTGCAGAACCATAATACATTATGCAAGATGGATGGTAATCTTTGTCCGTTTGCTCAGCCGGATTGGACTTTGGGACAGATTTGAGACCGATTATACTGGAACTGACTGAGCAAATTAAAGCAGCAATAGAGAATACAAACACTGCTAAGGCAAGAAAATAACACACATAGCCCAACCACAATCTTTAATGTGGCGTTTTAAATATATAGCCTTTCCTTCAAACAAACAAAACCGAATAACGCATCGTTACCTGGAGTCGCTCCCCCAGTGCATTGCATATATCTTGGCCAGGTGTCCCCTGAGAGTGCGCCGCGTCCGCATCTGTATCCGGCCCACCGAGTCCAGACCAGCTGTGATCTGCGTAAACACAGGAAGAGGGGTCACCGCTTACTCTGGAGAGCGAGAGCGACTCCAGAACGGGACACAAGCTGAGGCAGCAAAACAGCAGGCCAAAAAAAGCATCAAGAATGAACAATACTCGAGGAAATACTGATGATACTGTGAATGGAACCTTTAATATACAGTGAAAAGCAAAACAAATATGCTTGTTTTCATGTTTTGTGTTAAAAAAACCCAACCCAGAACATATTTCATCTGAATTTATGAGATACACTATTAGATAAACTATTACCTAGATGTGAAGGGAAAATGTCTGGGTTATGTCCATGCCAGCTTTACATCTCTTGATATTTTTACTAACATTCTTCTTCACAAAAACAGCTAAAGCTCAGTTATGATCTGAACATCAGTTTACATCTGTTCACTGATGAACTTTAGAGGCCTTCACAGTTGTGTTTAGACTGAGATCCAGTTGCACACTGATGGACACCATTCACCATTTTCTTTCAGACGGAACCAGAGTCACTGGACTTTCTATAAAGGGTGTCAGAATAAAAAACCCAAAACACTTTGCTACTTTACAATGGTTTGAAAACCATTGATATTTTTCCTCAACTTTGAATCATGCATTACTTTTGTGTCGGTCCATCTAATACTTTTCTAAGGAATTGCACACGATTTGTGGCTGTAACATGAAACAATGCAGAAATGTTGAAGGATATGAATACTTTTGCAGATGACGGCAGGTCAGCTGACCAGAAACGTGTCGTTAGGGAGGCACCAACATCACATTTTTCCAAAACGAGAGTATTGATATGAGAACTCATTAATGTCGTTAAACCTCTAGCAAATATTTTCAAAATTTTTATATTTAGTCACCCTGTACACCACTTTTAGTGTACTTTACACATAGAACTGAACTTTTATTGCGGCAAATTGCTACAAAATTGTACCATTTATTGCAGATTTTCGTTTGAACCACAGCTTTGGCAAACCCATCCCTTAAACACAGCCCTTACATTTAACTTGAAGGTCTGGCTTATGTGCGAATCCTGAAAACCGTTCCTTGTGCAGGACGTCGCTTCCCTCGTGAAAATCTGCCGAAAAAGGCACCTGGCCGACGCCGCTAGTCCGAATATTAGCGGCAGTGTTGTAGGACTCGAGTCCGAGTCATTAGCTAAATTTAGAGACTCGTGACTTGACTTGGACTTGAGCACTGATGACTCGATCTTGGACTCGGACTCCTACATTCAGATCATTCTGACTCAGAATTTTTTTATATCATTAGGCTATAATTTTAATATGTCATTAGAATATTATTTGGTGTATGATTTTAATATCTAAATTATTGGTGCAATGTGGTGGAGTGTGGATTTTTTAGTTTAAAAACATGTAGGCTATGCTTACTTTAGTGTGGAACTTGGACTCGACTTGATCAATAAGGACTCGACTCGGACTTGACTCGGATGAGTAGTGGACTCGACTCGGATATTTTTTTAATGACTTGGACTTGAACACTGGAGACTCGAACCTGGACTCGGACTCGAGGCATAGTGACTTGACTACAACACTGATTAGCGGCGAAACCAACGGCTGAACGTCTTCGACAGTTTTAAGGCAACGGCGTGTCAAGGACCGCAGCTACAATCTCATTCGTCAGCTGAAGCACCCTGAGATGTTCCAGGGTAGGAGGTGGCGATGGCATACTGGGCTGGAGTGTGTGTACACAGACCAAAGCCCTCTATTGCAGGAAAAACGTAGCTCTAGTCACACCCGTACTGGGTCCCTAACTATTAATTACAATTATTTGAGGAGATAGCTGTTTGAGGTCTCCTCAAAAAGATTGTTTACACATAGTGCCTAAAGAAATAAATAAAACAGCAACAGATGGAGAACAAAATAAAAAAAAATCTGTTTTGTTTACATTGAGGTTTTCTTACCTGTGACAGGGTGGAATCACTGCAGGCTTTCCTGGCATCCTACAGGAGACATCAAGTGTGATTACAACCACCAGACAAATCACTGCTAGCACAAAAGTACGTTTAATTTACATGGCTCACATATCGATGCGCAAGCCTTAAAATATTTGCTTCACTGCGCCGATTAATCAGGTTATTAGCTCAAATTCTTAAAACATTTACAGAAAGCCGTACCCTGACCACAAGTTCTGCACAAGATTCTGAGAAGCTCAGAAGTTTGCCTCAGTAGCTGCAATACATCCGAAACTACGCGAGTCATTTTGTAACAAACATGCAAATCTTTATTTGATTATTATTATTTTTTTCCCCCTTTACCCCGGATCTGATTGCGTAGTTGCTCGCTTCCTGCCGCAGCTGTGTCCAGCCTCACTCATCTGTCCCTGTGAGACGCGTTCAGGACACACTCCCCTCTTAAACACCGGCTGGGTTGAAGAAACACACCGCGCCTGCTTGCAACACCACACACCCGCGCACGCCACACACTCACTCACGGTCACACACATACAACCCGTCCACCAGCCTGACACCTGCAACACAGAGACAGAAATACCCCAAGTTGAACAGGTATGCGGAGAAAGAATAGCAGCACTTCCATAAGACAAACAAAGGCTTCCTGTTTTGGTTCAGACCAGAGAATGGGGCGAGGCCGGGTTGGGTACGACGCTGCCATCCAGACCCACCGGGGGTGGGGGTGGGGGGGGGGATTTCAGGGGCTGGGTGGCAGCCTGGAGGGGTGGTCTGGCTCTTCAAACACCCTCACTCTGGTTCAAAAGGCAATCTGAACCGGGCCCTGACCTTTCCTCACTCAATTGGCCTTTGTGTCGCCGCATAGCGCTGATGCTGCCGCTGGCACGGCCCAGCGCTGTGCGAGCGAGCTCTGAGCGTATCGTGTGGGCCGATCTGGATGGTTCAGACACAATGTGTACAGCAGAAGAAGAAGAAGAAGCCGCTTGTGAGTGAAAGCACGTTATGTGAGCAAGTGTGGTCAGATGGAGTCTTTATTGCACATGCATGCGTGCGTATTTCTGCACGAGCAAGTTGCCACTTCCTCTACCTTGGGGAGCCTGAATGTGGGTCACAAAGCACTCAGAGAGTCCTGTGAGATGTTTGAACGGCCCCCCCAACACCCCCATCAGTGCTGCTGATGCTGCTTCACACCGTTTTACTGCAGTCCAGAAATCCAACTGTATGGAGAATCTTTTTTTTTTTTTTTTTAGGGCATGTTCTGTAATTCAACCATTAGGACAGACGGAGGCCTTCACACGTCCACAGGAAAACGCCGACTGTAAAGAAATTATTCCCACTTGCTCGTTGTGAATGACATGATTCGCCAAACCCCCTCAGGATTCCTTTCAGATTCATCTCCAGATAAGCCATTTGAAAAAATTAGCTGATTTAGCCCACTGCTGCCGTCAGTTGACAAGAGACGAATTCAACGGACCGCTCGGACTGCGAGCTCCCTCGTCTCGGCCTCTGCTGAGGCACTGCGACGCGGTTCGGCTGCCCATTAGCAACGTCACTCTGACGCAGCCCTGCTGGGAGGAGCGCAGCAGCAGCCCGACTCCAGCACAGTCATCTATCTGTTGGGCTCTCCGCCTCGGCAGGCCGGCGCATCACATGGGGGGCTTCTTGTGCTCCAACGTGGGCCCCAACAATAAGCGGGCTTACCAGAACCAAAATAAGTTAAATAAGAGCTCAAACCGAAGAGAGGGGGAGGGGGGGGGGGATACTAGCGGTGGTTGGGGAGGGGCCATTGGTTTCAAGAACTGTGTCGAAAGGACCTGCTCACGGTCTGACAGAGACCACAACAGGACACCGACATTTTGAAGGAGACACGCAGGCAGCGAGAAAAGCCGTCAGATAAATGGTTGCTAGAAAGTTGTAAGATGTAGTTAAAAAAACAAAAAAAAAAAAAAAAAAAAAAACAGCATTCTACCTAATTTCATGTGTCTGCATCTTTCCTGTAGTTGTGTGATTTCAGGAATGAACGTCCTCGCGACAACAGTACGGTGTCTTGCTTGGGAAAGCGGATGACAAAGGCAGAGCGGTGTACCGGAGCGGCCCATTGTGTAGAGAGCGGGCGGCCGGGCGGCGGCAGATGGGGACCCTCGGCGCGGTCAGACTCTGGGAGTGTGTGGCGCCAGGCGTGAGCGTCTGTTCCTCTGTCACAGACAGCATAAAATCTATCCAATAAATAACCGGCGCGACTAAAAACAAGACATCCGACAATCAGTCACTAAAAAAAATAATAATAATAATCAGAGACATATGACCGACGCATAACCGGGGTAAGCTTGTGATTGTTCTTTTTTGTCGCAGCACCACCATCAAAGAACCTGAAGCACACATTTGTTACGTCTCACAGTCCCGAGAGGCCAAAACAATAAATCAATATCAGTCACGGTTGAAGCATCGAACATTTTTTGAAACATTTGTCAAGCAGAATGTAGTAATATAATCCTTTAGTCTGCAAACAGTAAAATAAGTGTTCCTCTGGTGAATTATGCAGATCATTAACTGTGCACTGAGGATTAATTAGGCTTATTATTTAAAATAACTTGCAAAAGGTTATCTAAAAACACCTGCATAGCAAATACAGTCCGCAAGCTTTTGAAATGCCTACTTAAAAAAAAAAAAAAAAAAAAAAAAAAAATATGCTGATACAGATGTCTGACCTGCCAGTTCGGATTGTGACGGATTCCTGTTTTCTCTCCGTGGACTTAATAAATAAATAAAAATAAAAATAAAAAAAAAAGGACGAAAAGATGATGCAGTTCTTTTTACAGAGGTTATAGTTTAGAATCCAACAGAAAATGAAGGAATTACAATACTAACGGATATATCCCTACATTTATCCGATCTTTTAGAAAAAAAAAAGGGCTTCATAGTTCAGGGTGTTAGCTGATGGGTCTGTAGACCGAAGATATAGTGACTGCTTATTTCAGATGCATTTAATGACCAGAGGGGAAAAAAAAAAAAATGTGTTTGACCTGCCAATCACTGTTAGAGACGGTCAAGGGCTGATTTTTTTTTTCTATATTTCCTTGTTAAAGGCATGGTGAATCTGGAGACTTAAACACTTTCACTTTCATCCGCCCCCCTGTTAAAAAGAAGTTAGAAAAGGAGGAGGGGAAAAGCACGGACAAATGTTTTACTGTCATGGCGGCCGGTTACTTTGCATTTCCTGATTTGCTGTCAGTCCAATACTTATTCCATTGTATTTCCATAAAAAAAAAAGTTAATGTTCACTCGGAAGTGCTGTCATCAAGCCAGGTATTGCAGAGTATTCCCCCGAAAATCCAACAGAAACAAGGTTTAATCAAATAAATGTAAGTTTGATAAAAGGAACAGACATATTTGGTGAACTTAAACTGTCCTAAACACAGATGTTTAGACGTAAAAGAAATGACCTTGAAAATACGCCACTGAAGTAGATCAGAACCATACATGGCCTCGTTTTTGTCTATGGAGTTTTTTTTTGTTTGTTACATTTTTCTACTTGGAATTCCCCCCGTTTTAAAAACAAGTCCTACATGTGTTAAATATAGGAGCATCATTTCATTCAGCATTTTCTTTTCTTCCCTCTTTTCCATCATATTTGTGTCATTTTTAACATCCAGTCTATTTCCAGCAGGCGTTAAAACCTAGCTGTCAAAATAGGCTGCATGATCAGAAAAATGTCAAATATTGGCCTGTATTAATCAGTTGTTAGCGAACCCTATTCTCCACCTGTACCTGCCTCCTGAGTGGCAAATTATTCAACATGGCTCCTTTTTCTAGTTGTGGGAATAAAAGTACAGCAAGATAAAAGCATTACATACTGTTTATTGTTGTTCTATGTTCTTTAACAGAGGGATCAGGTTTTTTTCCTCTCTACCTTTAGATTTGTAAACTAATAAGTTACTTATATAGCAAGAATGCACATTACCTGGAAGTTGGTGTTCTTTTAAAAATAACAGGATTTTCCCCCACTTTGGCTGAACAGACTGAGTGTTTATTACCTGGTGATTTAACACAGCTTGATCAAATTGCACTTAGCAGATCTGGATCGCAATTTTAGCATAAAAACAAAACAAAAAAACAAAGATATTTTTTGCCATATTTCCCACCCCTATACTCAGTTTTTACACAGTTCATAAAAAGAACAATGTGTAAAAAAGTCTCTAGTTTACATAATTAAGTGATGCTTCCAGGAACGTAAACCAAAGGCACAGGAATGTGGCATAGAAAAACAAAAAACAACAACAGATTAACATAAAAGAGGAAACAAGATGAGTGAAGGAAATTTTGGATAATTGCTCAAAGTAGAATTTGTAAAAAAAAAAAAAAAAAACACATTTAGGGAAAGAAAACAAATATGTTATCCATATTTATTTATATATAAATATATTTCTGTAGATAAATACAATTTGGTATAGCCTTTATTAGCCAACCTTTAGATATTTTTCTATTTATTGATAAACAAATTCCCCACATACAACAGGGTCCAAAGAGAAAAAATAAACTATAGAAATTTGTTCACAGTAGGGCTGGGCAATATGGACCAAAAATAATACCGTGATATTTTTAGGCTGAATGCTGACGTTCCACATTTATTTCAATACGTTTTTTCTTTTCATAAAGTAATTATAAAAATAAATCTCTAAAGATTTATCTTAAGTGTCTTACAGGCAAAAAAAAATTAACAAAAAGCTACAGCCGTAAATATCAGAAACAGTGAAAAAGAACCTAGTGGAATACATAAACACAACATAGACCATCTCGATATAAGCAACATAGTTTCAGCTTGTATCTCTTTTTTTTTTTTAAATCTCGATATTTTTAAAATCTCGATATATAGCCCATCCCTGGTTCACAAGCCTGGACAAATAAGTATTTTGGAAAAAATATTAAAGGAGCTATAAGTAATACTGACGCCTTCTGGCTCAAATCAGTACAACAGCTTGGCAATCACAACAATCTAATTTGCCGATTTTAAACGCCGTGAAACCCTTCAGAATTTTTACCAACACAGGACAGGTATACAATGTTGTATTCTGTTCCATTTTTTATCCGCTTCTCTTACATCTTCCATGTTTGCAGGCTACTGCTCTTTTGCCAAGATAAAATACCAAAATGCTGCGCTCCGCTTTGGCAACCCTGGGAACTATCATATGATTGGCTGAGGAACCAGGAAGTAAACAAGGGCTACACTCTGAACCGAAGTCATTCCAGACCGTAGCTCTAGGTTCGAAAGGAGAAAAATGTGACTAAGACATTGTTGATGAAGAGGACTGATTGTTTATAGGGAATGTTACTTCCATTCCAGGTGAGAAATGACAATGATTTAGGTTGATTTTGCAGTAAATATCCTACTTATAGCGCATTTAAACAAGCTCAACACACGCATGTTAAAAGCTTTTTTTTTTTTACATAAACGCTCATATTTTGCCACTTTGTCATTTCAGTTTAGCTTATTTATATAGTGCCAATTCACCACAAATGCCATTTTAAAGCACTTCACAACAACAACGGGTCAAAAGAATTCCAAATATCTGTGGCTTGACCTTTTCCCGTCGTCTTCTCGAGACCGTACGAGGCGGCAAATTTTCTTCCACCAGTATCTATCTCCCTCTACATTTCACGTCAACATTTTTATCACATTCTCTCCACACAAAAAGGGGTCAAAGACAGGCCCCTCATTTGGGAGAAAAAAAACTTCCCTCTGACCTTGGATAACCATTTTAGACATTTTCTCCACTGAGAACTAAACCAACTACATTTTGGTACGTCATAACTCGTTCCCGTTGACTAATACAGACATCTGGGGAATGAGGGAAATGATTAATCAGATTCCAGTAAGGTAAAAAAAGGATGCGTCTTCCTTCTCGTCGACCTATTAATGCCATTTATTCAGAGCATTGATATTTACACCAAGAGGACTTTTGTTCAAACTCAAGAAATATTTGGTAATCCGCCCTACTTTAATAAATCATTTCACTCCAATGACTTTAATCAACAACAAGAACATTATTGTCTTGTGTTTGTCCAGTTTGGTCCACTGTATTCAAATCAGTAAGGTAGGCAGAACTGATCAGCTGCCATTCATCCTAACATCTTTAACACAGATGATTATGAACTGCGTTAATGGATCAGACACCCGCCATTCAAAGATTACGTTTTACATGAATGGGATCTCCTTAAAGACCTTGACTTTTGAATCTGCAGTTCCTACGTCTTTCTCCCTAATTGAAACTTCCATGCAAACATATTTCTAGATATTTTTGGGGGTCAGTTTTTAAAAATCACACTCTGGACATTGGAGGACAAGACATTTGCGCTCAAAATGCATTGTTAATTTATACACATTCTTTTTTTTAATAAAAAGAGACCATGTTTGCTACTCTGTTAAGCAACTGGATGGAAAAAAAAAAAAAAAATCAGTGCCATTTTATAATCTATCATGGATGGCCGATAAAATTCCCAAACAACTCTGGCTGTTTTTTGTTTTTGTTTGTTTTTACATCTGAACTACCTTAGATTATGCTCAACTAAAGAACCACTGGTCTAATTTTAAAGCTTGATTTAAAGATCAAGCCATTTATCTTTGTAAGGCGCAGGTCTAAAAAGCGATAAAGGTATAGCAAATAAGTTTTAAAATGCTAATTTTGTTCCCCCGGCCCATCGTTTGAACAAATTCCTTATAATTAGACGCAAGAGAAAGAGCATTCTCCAGCTGCATGGATCGCAGTGTAATGGTGCATTTTCTCACCTGTTGCTGCACACTGTCCGTCAGCTGGCTAAAAGAAGGGTCTTAAACCCTCCCCCTACAGTTTCCACACACAGACTTTTTTAATTATACTCAATATTCTATTTATTTTAAATGCTCTGATTGGTGATTTGCAGATTAAACACTGAAAATCTCAATTTCCCCAGCGTATTAACCATGTCAAAGCTAAGAACGCCCACGATTTTTGGTCCACAAAACGCATCGTCTACGCCAGGGATGGGCAACTGGCGGCCCGGGGGCCGCACACGGCCCTCGTCATCACTCAGGGCGGCCCGCGAATAGAGCAATAATAATTTAATAATGATAAAAAAAATAAAAATAAAAATGTAATTATACTTTTGACCGATAGGGGGCCGTACCCAAACAATAGAGGGCATGGGCCGCTTTGCCGAGAAAGTCAAATTTTCAGACAAAATGGGAAGAAGTATGGACATGGGGAATTTTTTTATTTGTTGGTCTCTTGTCATTTACACACAACAATAAACCGTGAGAGCCGACGTGAGTTTTGAAACTGCAAAGCTTTGTCTTAAGCGGACGATCAGACGTGCATCTACACAGCACCGCGTTGAGTGTGATGCATTCGTGAGCGTCAGAAAGCTATGGTGCATTCAGGAGCATGGGACATTAGATTTTTCAGAATAAAAAGCTAACAGATGTGCATAAGCAAAAAGTAACAGAAATAAAATTATAGAGCATTCAGTATTGTAAGAAAGCCCACACCGTTTCTGGATAGACACATTATTTTTTGAGTTAAGTTCTGTTCGTTTTATGCCTCTTTCCTTGTAAATTTGAAATGTCCCATGCTCCTGAATGCATTGATATGGAGGAGTTTAAATTCCTTTTTTGCAATTTTTTTTTAAAGCAAACGGTTTGTCTTTTGCTTAAGGACATATTAAATTCATCTAAAATTTGTTCTTATTGAGAATAATTTGTAGCGTCTTTCATATCCAATTATTTGAAGTGTGTGGTCATGTGGCCCTCCAATGGTCGTGCTGAAAAAAATGTGGCCCTCTTTATCATGGAAGTTGCCCATCCCTGGTCTACGCTGATGGGCTATTTCCAAGTTTAATAAAAACCAGCGAATATAGGATAGGACCTACGCTTTGATCGATCAGTCTTAATCTTACAATTGATTAATCTTTTGTAAGATTTAAAAACTACCGCCTCTAATCATTGAATTCCTCTTATGTGTTATAGACGTAAAATGAATATATATATATTTGCAATCTATCGCATTTGATAAAGCATTTGATAAACAACTCGTCTAAAAAGCATTTGACAGATGTTTCATGTGTTTTGTTTTTTTGTTTTTTTATCTGATCTTACTTGAATTGATTATTAGATCAACTAATGTGACAAAACAAAATATGAAATTTGACACATTCAGCTTTATTCGGGACACTGGATCCACCAGAACTAGTTACCGCTTGCTGATGACATGATGAAACCAGCAGACTGGTGACATGATTCCCTCCATTATTACTTCACGGCTTTTCACACATACACACTGGAAGAAAAAAAACAGGTTAAAGAGACTATACTACGTTATAATGTGTTGGCTTTTATAGGCTGATGATGTAGCGGAGATGAGTCTGTGGAGCAGAGCAGGGCCCCCCGGCCGTCACACCACCAGTTGATACCGATAAGGCGGCGGGCTGGCCGTGTCCATTAATTACTAGAAAACACGCAGGGAACGGTGCAACAACGAGAAAGAGAGAGAGAAAACGAGCTTTTAAAAAATTTAGAAACAAAAGCGTAAATGCGAGTCAAAGACAGCAAGTTTGCTCGCTCGTAGTTTCCGCCCTACAAGGCGGTAAAAAGCCGCGTCAGGATAGCTGGTGGATTTGTAGGCTGTGGAAAGCTGAGGGGAGAAAAAAAAAAAAAAAGGGGGGGGGGGGGACGCGGAATTGAGCCATTAAAGAGACTGAGTCTGGGAGCCGTTATTCCAACCGTTATTCCAACGGCCGCAACCGCAGCTGCCACAGGGACCGTGTCACGGTTCTGGACGTTTCTGGGACTCCACTGAGGTTGCGAAAACAAAAATAAACCCGCTCCGAGCAAAAACAGGAAATAGCCCTAAACACACACACATTCACACACAGAGAGCCAGACAGGCGACCAAAACACCAAATACGAGACTGCACGTCCTCACCTGAAAAAAAAGAGGCGTTCTGTCTCAGTCCCGTTCCTCCCGTCCGAGTCGCACCGAGGTGTTTTCACAAGACAACCATGGCGTCGGCTGGTGGGGGGGAAGAGAGAGAGGTGGGGGGAGAAACCGTGGAGAGGAGCCGCGTTAATTTCCACAGTTTAAATCCGCTTTGAGGGTCAGAAGTGAGCAGCAGCCGCTCGGATCGGATTTGACTGAAATTTTCACCAAGCAGGCTAATCACCACACCCATGAAAGTGGGAACATGGCAACAGCCTACCGCGAGGGGTGTACGCTGGTTGGCGAGCTCATACTATAATTGTTTTTAAATCAGAACGTCGCGAATAAACACCGTATTCTACCTCTAAGTTGATTTATGTTTACATTAATAATCTAAAACAGGGCCCCTGACAGGAATACACTCGCTTGCTAAACATATTTGGAAAAGGTCTGAAACGGGCGTCCCCTCCCTGTATAATGGTACAGTCTGCCAGCCCCCTCTACAAAAAGGAACCGAGTGGGATACAGGAAACAAAATATTAGACTTGTAAAGCTTTTTAATGTAAGAAAGTAGTAACGGAAGTACAAGCAGTTGTAGTCCTACTTCACTTATTGGATTATTTAAATACAACTACACAAATACAACACATGCGCCTTCCCCCCCCCCCCCCTTTTTTTCTTTTGAAAGATACATAATCAGTGTTTTTCTTTCACTTACAAATATGGAGATTAAGTAAACCAACAGCTTGGGAATGAAGCAACGACTTCCAATGCCAGATTTCACAAAATGAGAAGTTTTAAAAGGGACACTGAAGAAATCCCTGCTAATTCTGCTTTTTATGTGCACTTGAGTCAATGACATCACAATAACCGAGTGACTGCAGCTCAATTCTGCTGTTTACCAAAGAGTACCCCCACAACCCTTACCTTTGCTACTTCAGTTTCGTGCCTGTAATTAAGCTATTTCATACCCATGTACTTAAAACTGCCGTGAATCAGTTTATTTTACTTTGTTACTATGTTTCATTGACCACAAATAGTCATAACATGCTAAAATCTCAAGTATTTGATTTCATTTTAGGTTATCCCCCCTCCCCCAAACTTTGTTGTTGGACTTTATTTTTGTTGTTTTGGCCCTGATTCCTATTTGAATGCGTTGACTCTTAGAAAATCTGAGAACGTTTGACCTCTTTTCAAACCAAGATAAATCTAAGCAACCCACTGTTAAATATAATTTATTACAGTAGAAAATAATTTAACTTCTTTCTAATCCAAACAGGTATGAAATATTTGAATCGCAATGGATTCATGAAGTGTTTGAACAATGAGAATGGTAATAATAATAAAAGGTTTCTGTGCATATTTGACACAAAAACAATTAAATTGTGTTTTCTTCTTGAATCATGCTAGATTGTTGTATGCTTTGCTGCTTGCTGTCAGAACTATAGCTTATCCTAGCCATTTTTCTCTTTCTGGTGAGTGATTGGATGGGATAGGATGGGGTGGGACACACACTTCTTCTCATTGGTGCTAAATGAAATGATGCCAATGAAACAGGCTTCAACTTTGAAACCATGTCAATGTAAAACATTGACCATATCATTTTTAGGCTCAATATGATTGATGAATACAAGGGAAGACCTTTGAAGGAAGAATTTAATCAAAACATGTGACTAAAGGGTGAGTAAAACAAGTGAGACAGAAACGGGCATGTTCAAGACAACGCCTTGTGTGATGTCGCCAGAGGCCAATGAATATTAGGGGTTGTTTTTGGGAGGGAAGGTTTTTATCTTGGTTATGTAACAACTTAAACAAAACAGCAAAACAAATAGAAAAAGTGATCATTAACTGTTTATGTGACAAACTACATCTGAAGTAATTTTGATTGATTTCACAGAAAAAGTATGGCCAGCAGCTTTAAATTAGATTACTTGTTTGAATGTTTTTTTAATGAGACCATCTGGAAATCACATTAAAAAGACAAACATCTCAACCAGAGCCAATCACAAAAGTCACCCTTAAGCACAACAATAGTTTGGTCAAAATCTAAATTATTCCAAAATTATGACCCGTTTTCAATTCCATTTTTTGTCACTAAAATTCATAAGTTCAATTTACATTTGGAAAGACAAACACCTCCAAATAAGGAATGGTGGTTTGCCGTAGTTCACAGCTTATGTTTGCCCTTTAATTCATAATTCAGAGCAGATATAACGCCGCCATCTTGCAGATGGAAGCTGGATTCAGTATCGGACTTTTTCCATCCTTGTTTACTGGGTTTTTCTCCTCCTCTCTCCCTTGATAGACGTGTAGTTATTCCACGAATCTGACACTTCCTCAATGTGTACGCTCAGGTCAGGAAACATTTAAATCTTTGTATTTTCTCACGGTTCAGCCACGCATTACCCAAGCAGTCATTCCCACCCTTTACCCTGGATAGTATTTTTCAGGTTTAGCATAAAGAGCGGGAAAAATAACCCTGGTTAAAGAAGAAAATAGAATATTTTTCAAATAATATTTTAGCAAGAAAACTAAAATGCAAAAATAATCAGTTCAATAGAATAACTTTATTTCCCATTACTCAGAAACAGACAAAGAAATGTTCCCCTAACTTAACAAACACGACTAACGTTTTTTATTTGTTTCTTCTTCTAAAAACTGATTGAAATTTTTACTGAAACAAAACTTTGAATCTAAAAATGTCAACCATTTATCGCAATTTCTTCTATAAAATAAGATGCACGGTAACATAAAATAAAAATCCTAATCCACAACGGACCAGGAAAAATTAAGTAATCTGCCCGGCCCGTGCGTAGTTATTCTGATGCTAACTTAATAACGCAAACTGATACTTAGAAGTCATGAGAGAGTTTGGGTCAGGATAACATCCAAAACGTGCAAATGTCTAATTTTGCATTGTGCCAGGAGACAGCTGTGCCGCTGCGTGCTTCGCCTGCAGTGGGCTCATTCAAAAGGATCTCTCTCTCACACTCACTCTCTCCATTAGAACAGGATGAATTTTTTATGGGGCCAATGAAAGGGAGCAGTGGGATAGGCTTTTCCATAGCTCTGCACGAGCCGTAATCAATGGAGGGAGGATGAAAGTTTCAACAGCCCTTGGTTTCCTTTGGGAGAGGCATGGGGTCAGATTAAGTCTAATTGAATTCAGTTACACAGCAGTGGTTTAGGTGTGTCTTACCAATTTAGCCCTAAACAGATTATGAGGATTAGAATTAACATGATAGCAAAAGATTGTCAGAATGGGGTTTACCATTAGTTCAGCTCTGATAATATCATTCTTTCTTTCCCAGGTATTCTTCCAAAAACTAGTAAATAAAGAGCAATTCTTCCATCTTTGCACTACTTAAACTGTTTAAATATATATATATATATATATATATATATATATATATATATATATATAACAAAATAAGGCACCAAGTTGTCTGCTCTAAGAGTCTGGTAAGCAGAATAAGGGTGAATTTCATCAGCCAGCTGGGTGTCACAGTCAGGAAAAGCATCTCCTTGGCCAATCAGGTCCCCTGTTCTATTGCTTGGCAACCAAAAGGGATGGAGGTAGGGCAAAATGACAATGTAAAAATAGCACATCAATAGCCAAAGAAAGGCAAATAAGTCAGGGAGGCTATAAATAGCCCAGTAGAGTCCATAACGGGCATTGTATACAGTAATTCATGTGTAATGTTGCTTGCCTGTCTGACAATTTATTTGCATGGATGCAAATTCAGCTCGAGTAGTTCACAAGTAGCAGAAAACACTATAGCAGAGACACACAGTGACAGTACTGTGGATAGATTACATCATTTGAATAAGTTGTCTGTTTTTAGAGTTCATTGGAAACATCTCATGTTGTTTCTCCACCAAGAGAGGTTCTTCCCACCGTGGTCATCAGGCTTCTCCAGTATCCCACTACTTGTTGGATGTTTTGCATAAATGCAAATAAAGAAGAAAGGTTCGCTAATTTGAATGTGATAACACTAGTTTCATCAATAAACAGGTTTGCAAGTCAAAAGGGAATTTAGGGTTTAGCAGTTCACATGAATACGCACTTGATTTCTGGTATTTTCATATGGTTTAATAAAGGGATGTTTTTATTGGGCCAGATATTGAGTTAACATATGAAATTAGAATTTCACCAGACAGTAAAGCAAACGTTTCTTTGATGTCACTTTTCGGGGGGGAAAGCCGTTATCAAATATATTCGAGGTCACAAATTTTCAAAGAGGACTTCCAGTACGTGGGTGACCAAATCAAACACATGGACCTTTCCAATGCATGTTTAATATGCACGCCCTCCCCCCTCCTGACGTGGTGACACTGCCTGACAAGCCTCTGTGTAATACTTCCAGTGTATCAAAGGCAATTAAAAGGTGTAGCAAGAGTAAAACCTTAAAAGGTTTTATCTGGGCCGTCTTATCCAACAGACATCTCTGGGGGAGGGGGGGGGGGGGGGGGGGGGCTGGCCGTTGCTACAGTAACCATCACAAATGGCAACTGACGTCAAGAAGGTAGGAGAAATACCAGGGAGAGCCGGAGCTGCTATGCATTATGGATTATTGAAGAAAGGGCCCTCTTGAAGTGTGCAAAGTGACTTAAAATATGCGTGCCGGGTTGAGTTTTCTACCCCGTCTCCTCTTCAGATTCGCTGTGATGAGGAAAATAGATGATGACAGTGCCTGGGTTGTATTTGCTGACTGTCAGACCTTTAACTCGGTATGATTACAAGTGTACATTTTGTGTCAAACACGGCCGAGTATAATTTACCCTAGAAGAAATAATTCCCCACTCTCCAAAATTGAAAATAATAATCTTTTGATGTGTGTTAAAAACCTCATTGCTGGCTTTTTGTGTAAATGAATGTGACTCAAATGATTGATTATCCTTTTTTACCACTCGCCAAGTGCTCCAAGAGTACAAAATGAAACGGGCTAGAAAGCAATTGTAGTGGAAAAAAAGGGAAACTTGCCGCAGAACTCTGTCTATGTTCTGCTACTTTGCAATCTGTAGTATAGTTGTTGAAAGTATTAATAGAGAATTTGGTAAAATTTACTAAGGCACTCAGCATATTAGAAGAAAAAAACACCAGTAGAGATATGCAACAAGCTTTGAAACTAGTACAAAATATATTTAGAACTTGACATTAATAGCTTTGAGCCTACTCTGGAGGGCCTCCAGAGTAAGCTCAGTTTTAGGCCCTTTTGTTATTTATGTTTTGTTAATAATATTGGAAAGAATGTTTCTACATCTAAATTACACCTTTATGTGAATGACACCGTCCTTCACTCAGCTGGCTGTTGACTGCCTTTCAGCGGCTGCGGGTGTCCGTGCCTCTTCTTGCATGGCATCCTGACCCCTGTTCTGTCACCCCAAACATACACTGACTGTACCACAATAAAACCCATTCTGCAAAGTATATTTTCCCTAAGTAACTTACAAACATAAATAAAATATTGATCTTGTATTAACTGGTTTACACATAACAGACAATTTTCCCAATCTAAAGTGTTACGGTGCCAAGAATGGATTGAAATGCTGTTTTTAAAGTTTTATACGTCATAGACTGTGTTTTAATTAATCGGTTATCAGTGAAGAATAATCCAGTGGAGTTCTGAACAGCCTAAATATGTACAATTTCAAACTAGAACTAGGCAAACTCCTTCTGGACATTTCTAAAAGCACCAAAATGGCTTTTTAATGTAGCACCAAACGATTAGCTTTAAATAATATACTAACTTTAGCGTATTCAGGTACATGCGTAGTACAACGAGTCTTCCTTCCAGTGCTCAATGCCAATTTAACATAACATGCAGCAGTGGAGTCAATAAAGGTGCAAGCAAACATACCTTTTCCTTATTATAATAATTTTATTCAGATCTTTAAATCAACCTTTTCATTTTAGTTTTATGGGTTTATTAAAGTTCCATCATGCCCTGGTCTCTCAGGGAGAGTTTAAAGCTTCTTCAAAGACTTCTCTGACTGAAAAGCAAAAATGTATTTATTAACCTGAATGTTGTAGCTATATTTTGTTGACATATGTTAATGTTGAAGTCAAACTTTTAACTTGTAGATTGTAACCTTTCTAGATCTGGTATATCGCTTTTGGAGGGAAATTGGTGGAATACATGAAAAAATAAAAATGAAAAACACAATAAACCACATATTACCCTTTGACCCAAGGTTGAGTTCTAGCGTAATCTGATGGTGCATGAGAGATGGTCATAAAAAGCAGCAAGTTTTGCAGATAAAGTTGCAGCCAGCTTTGCTTTAAGTACTTCGGCACCTCAAAACGATGAAGCTAGAGACATGTGTGTGAAAGAAAATGGGCCATTTTGAAGATTTTTTTTAACCCAGTGGCAAAAATCTTTTACTGGAAAAAAAAATCAAACTTCTCAGCATGTCCTCTAAAATGCCTAATGTTACCACTTGAAAGGGCTTATTGAAGCGCTCCATTTATTTTTCTACGAGAAGCTGCAGAGGAAATGTACAAAGTCAAAAAGTGTGATTATTTCGTGCGAGGGGAATCCCAGATGCTTGTGTAAAAATCATGGGTTGACAAGTCGCCAACGAGATCTGAGTTTCCCTAAAAAGTGACTCTCACAACACGGGCACAGAGGGGGAATAAATTAGAGGAAGTATGGAACAACCCTGGTGTGCTAATGCCACCCTTTTGAAATGCCTCCCATCACTGCAGCACCGCTATGAGATGATCATTAATTTATTACCACGAGCTCATAATTATTTTTGCTTGACATTTTGGTGCACCGCAGGTTGTGCACATGGGATAAGACCAACTTAGCTGCCTGATAACCAAACACAAGGCTTGACACTGGATAAATTGACATCATCCAAAATCCATCATTGCTACAGTTACAGATCTAAAGTGTTTTAGCTCAACAAATCTCCACTTTAATAAAATAATACATTTTTACAGAGGACATATTATAAAAAAATGTGTTTTCGTGAGCCTGTGGCAGAGCAGACGAGGTGACTGACATCTCAACCACACTGCTGCTGCTGTGCAGAAAAGAAAAGCTAGATTTCATGTAAAAACAGTTGAGGCTGGTCTACCTTTTTGCTGAGAAGATGAGACGCAGAGGAAGTGGACTGCTTATGTCCCGAGAGGCATGGACTGACAGTCGCAACACAGTGCTGTGGTTTCGCTTCTTCTTTTCAGTGGCGAGCGGCGTGGATGCTGCTGGGAGAGGCCGCAAGTTAAAGGATTGTAAAAGCAGGGCTGGAGCACGAGTGGCGAGCAGCCGAGTGGGAGGTGTGGGTGGGAGGAGTGGAGCTGGAGTAGTATTTTTATTAAAGAGGCACAGCTGATTTCTTCAGTACTATTTGGTATTATGTGACATGCACATTTCTTTTCTGAAATCTAGTATAGCTAACAGCATGAAATTGACTTCATGTTATGAAAATTTGCTATCTTGAAGATAATGCTCAAATGGCCATGAGCGAAACCCAACACCAGTGTTTTACTAACAATACAAATAAGCAAAAACAAGGTCAAAAAAGGGATTTTGAACTGAATTTTGCTCTTACAAGTCAACTAGATGAGATTTGATTACTGAAATCGATTCCCCTCCTGTTGTGCCAAACTGCGACAGATATCGGTTGTGTTTGGGCCGGCTCTACACAGATTTCCCAACTGGGCGGCAGTCTATTTTTAACGTGTTGCTCCTGGTACTGCATGTCTTTTGGTCATAACGCGTGTCACATTATAACAGGTCACCCAAATGTGAATAAAAAAATATATATTTGGAAATGCACTTCCCTTATGCAACTCAATTTATCATTATGCTGGTAGGCGTCTGTTTAAAAAGTTTAAATTAGTAAAAAACAAAACTCATGCCACTGCCAATAATCTCATAAAATTATCTACAATGACTAATTATGGCCTGCAGTGCATGTTTATGCAAATGTTTGTTGCTTATGAAAGTTTTTTTTTAAACTTAAACTGTTAACAGATATTTGTAGCATTTCATTTTCATTAATGAATGATACTTCCACTATGTAAATGGACATGACATAAAGCTAGCCATTCTACTTTTAGTCCCATGTGATTTCACTGCTTTTTAATTGAGCTTTGTTTTACATTTTAACACATTTAATATTCCCGAAAGTAGAGTCCAAACAGCAAGTGTTTTGTTAACTACATTTATTAACAAGCTCTTTAATCATTCAAGTTCATTGACATTTCTCTTCCAAAATAGTTTTTTTTTTTTTTACAGTATAAAGCCTTGGGTACAGTCATCTAGTTACCAAGCAGACCCTTATGTGCTTGTAAAAAAAGTGCACATTAACATTTTGAGATTAGCATTTGACCTGAATTTGACCTGAACAGAAAATTATCCAAACTTGTTTCATATGCAGGATTAGCATCAACATTCATGACTAAACGCCGCTTTAAAATTATTCCCAGGTTTTTCCACATTTCCTGCTGACCTTACTGAATGCAAAGGCAAATGTTTTGCACTATTTAACATCGTGAAAACTACAAAGATTTAGTGTTGCGGAAGTGCACTAGAGGGCATCACTCGAACTTGATGCCCTGCGCCAGGGGAAGATCCTTGCTGTAGTTTATCGTGCACGTCGAGCGCCTCATGTACTGCTTCCAAGAATCGCTGCCCGATTCTCTTCCACCGCCGGTGTGTTTCTCGCCGCCGAACGCTCCTCCGATCTCAGCCCCGCTTGTGGGAATGTTGACATTCACGATGCCACAGTCGGACCCTTTGGGCCCCATCCAGCGGAAGACTCTGCCCATATCTTTGGTGAAGATGCTGCTGGACAGGCCCTGCTTGACCTCGTTGTTCCAGGCAAAGGCTTCCTCTTCCGTCTTGAACTTGAGCACATAGAGGATGGGGACGAAGGTTTCGGTGTGGACGATGGGCGCGTCATGAGGCAATCCTGTAATGATGGTGGGCTCCACGTAGTTTCCAGGACGATCCATCACCTTTCCCCCGCAGACCACGGTACCCCCCTGCTGCTTGGCCTGCTCAATGGCAGCCAGATACTGCTCCACGGCTTGTTTGGTGTGCAGGGGGCCGTAGAGGGTGCTTGGGTCCCAAGGGTCTCCGATGCGAACTTGTTTGTAGGCCTTCGCCACCCTCTCAACCACTGTGTCGTGGACACTCTCGTGGAGCATCAGCCTCCTGGTTGTGGTGCAGCGCTGGCCGGCAGTCCCTACCGAAGCAAACACGGCGGAGGGAACCACCAGGCTCAGGTCTGCGTCCTCAAACACGATAATGGCGTTGTTTCCGCCGAGCTCCAACAACTTGCGTCCAAACCTCTCCTGCACCATCATGGCCACGAGCTTCCCGACGTGGGTGCTGCCGGTGAACGACACAAGATCCACGCGTTCGTCCTTCGCCATGGCAGTGCCGATGTCGGCGCCGCCGCAGGTCATGGAGCAGATGGCCCCGGGCAGATTGTTCTGTTCCAGCACCTCAGCCACTATTTTGGTGACTGCAACACTGGTCAGAGGGGTGGTCGGGGCACCCTTCCAGAGGCAGACGTTGCCACAGGTCAGGGCGATGGCGTTGTTCCAGCCGTAGACAGCCACAGGGAAGTTAAAGGCCGTGATGACGCCGACGAGGCCAACTGGGTTCCACTGCTCCAGAAGAGCGTGCCCGGGTCTTTCGGAGGGAAGGATGGGCCCACCAATCATCCTCGACAGACCGACAGCGTAATCACAGACGTCAACGTACTCCTGCACTTCGCCCACTCCCTCAACATAGATCTTACCCATCTCTAGAGAAACCAGACTTCCGAGCACCTTGATTTTCTTTCTTAATGCATCCCCGATCTGCCTCACAATCTCTCCCCTCTTTGGAGCTGGAATATCTGCCCACACCTTCCAGGCCTCCCTCGCCTTCTGGACGGTTTCTTCGTACTCTGCCAACGTAGCCTGAGTAACTCTGGCTATCGGCTCATTGTTGGCGGGGCAGTAGGACGTGACCACCTCGCCGCTGCCCCCCCAGCTCCCGTTGTAAACCCCTGGGTTGTCCTCGGATAAACCCAGCTCCTTCAGCCACGAGTATTTGGGCTGGTTGATGAGGAGACTCGACATGGCCGCTGACTGGTGGCAGCGAACAGATGCAAATTCGTTTCTCAAAAGTAGCCTGCTGTGCCGGGCAAGGGTCAGAGTAAGGCAGCGCTGCATGGATGCTGAAAACCAAGGTCAGAGTTAAAAATTAATTTCACATGTCAGACGACACTGAGAAGTGAATAATCTTACAGATCAATCAATCTACAAGGTTATAATTTAACTCAAAACTTCCAACAGAAAAAGTGTGCCTCGTTTGTCGAAATCGAATCCTAAAATTGAAAACAAGTGAGGTTAAAACGCTCAACGCATACAGATATTTGGCATACTTATTTGAAGCGTATTTCTTTTTAAATGTAAAGAGAGGTCATGCATTATTCAACTGGTACTGAAGTTATGTGTCGGCTTCCGTCTTGAAACATCTGAATGTAAACTGGAGCTATGAGAATTTTTTTTATTTTGAATTTATTATTATTTTTTTATTTCTTGACTTTATTTTTTTCCATACAGGGTGAGGGGAGATGATTAATATCTTAGAGGGGCCTTCAATAAAACTTAACTTGTAAATACGCAAAAAATGCATGCGTATTTAAACATTAATACCGCAATCATGATGGAAATTATTTATATTGTGCAGCTCTAGATAGAGTTGTACCATAATAATTTACCGCTGAATGCCTCATAAAATCCTTCCTGCTTGTGGCAATCGGACTCAAGTGCAATAATTAATCATTCTAATATTGTAAATGTTTTTTCGTTACTTTTTATGTCTAAAGATACTATACTGTGTCCTAAATATATATATATAAATACACTGTACTACTTGTATGCATCTCTTGACACTTTGAGGACACCACACTGGCACAGCATTCTGATTCTTAATTCTGATTCTTGAACTTGTCCATACAAAAGGTTATTTAATAATTCTGCATCTCAGGGTTTGCATGCTCACATATTGAAATTGTCCTCTTCTTTGCCCCCAAACTTTTACCGGGTTACGTAACCGTACCTGTTCTCAAAAGAACGGCACACCGAATGATTACCCAACCTTATACGCCAATGTTGGGCAATCACAAAGATGTTGTCTCTGACACGAAGGCATTCACCATATTGATTAAACGGGAGAGAGCCACTCTTTAAATGTCACTTTTAACTGCAAGATTACTCTGACACTTTTGCGTGTCTAAAACTCCCAGCATGTGTTGAGGTGCTATATTTGCGCGATGAGGTGACACTGTATTGAGATTAACGACCGTGGACTCAAGGTCTTCCGGTCAACAGCCGCTAAATTGGCTGTGTTGCTACAGATCTAGCATCTGCATGTTAATTTATTGTCTAAAAAGCAAGTAAACGCTAGCTATGGTCATTTTTATGTACTCACGTTGCTGTAAAGCCGACTAGGCCACGTCCAGTCCGGAGCAGGGAAGTACTCGCTTTCTTAAACGGAAGCACCTCTGCTGTGCTGACTTCTGATTGGACGGCTGAGCCGACGCACAGTGGCGCCTGCTTTGTCAGAGCGATCGATGCTACATGCTAGCAGATAGCTAGCTTTTGTTGTGGTTGAGCATTGAACGAGTTGTTTCTAGTCCAGTAGCTTCAACTTCATAAAAGCGTCCGCCGAGACACTTTCTACGATGAGTGGCGGAGTTTATGGAGGCGGTGAGTATATATTTTAATTGAAATACAACTAAACCTCAGAAGAAGTTGATGCGTCTCGTGCTAGCATTAGCTAGCTTCGCAGTTAGCAAACCGTGCTAGCTGCGCTAATGCTCAGCTCCGCGGAGGACCAAATGTGCCAATTTTCTCGTATTCGTGGTGTCGTTCATTTGCACGTATCATAATTATACAATCATTCGGATTTATTACGCTGTGTTGTATAGCATTGTTTATGTTTCAGTCATATAACTGACCTCGGTTGCTACAAGTGAATGAATGGAAGTGCGTTTACCGAAGCGTCCATGCATCTCGGTAATTAAAAAAACCTTAGCTACCACGTAACTGGCTGTCTCGTTGTTATCGGTCGGGATTAAGGAAGATTAACTCATATTACCGAGGCGTCAGTAAGATCCGTATTCTGCGGATTGGCTAGTTTTGGAGAAACGATCTTAAATGTCCTCGCTGTCATAGTTTGCGTTCATCACAACAATACTGCTGAAAACACGTGCATACCTAGTTTGTCACTCTTGTTTTTATTTACAAAAAAAAAAAAAAAAAACTGTCACATTCCCAGCACAAACTGTTCAATTCGTATTTTGAACATTATTTAGAGAAGATTTAATATAATAAAACCTGTACATTTTCGCTCATAGTGATTTTTCATTCAAGGGACATTTAAATTATCGGTGACACGAATGACAGTGAAATCTGTAAAGTTTCAATCTTTTCTTCCTGTGTACCTGTAGGGTCAAAGAATTGCCCCAATCATTCATGTTGACTGCTTATTTTTGTCTTGGGGGCAGTGTGCTGCAAAATATCGTTTGTGGATTAAATGTGTGGACATTAGGAATGCATGACACCAGGAAAACATGTTATATCATTTGGTATTCTCCAGACAAACATCATCCTCGGCTTATAGAGCACAGACACATGGCACTTGCGTAATATTTGTCGCAGTCCTGTATGACAGGGATCGTCGACGGCTGGTGTCCTGCAACCTTTATATGTCTCTTCTTCAACAGGCCTGTGTCAAATAATCAGGTCATTATCAGGACTCAGCAGAACTTGAGTGCATTCTAAGGAGGCAATTCAGCCAATTTAATCAGGTGTGTTGGATCAGGGACACCTCTAAAAAGTTCTAGGACACCCGACCTCTAGAGTTTTTGATCCCTGCTCTTCATTATTGATGCTTTGCACCCTGATTCCTTTACGGTTATTTTGGAGCAACTTTGGACAGTACAGGGATAATACAGACATTTCAGAGAAATTACAAAAAGGGTTTCAATAGCCTTCATTGTTGTCATGAAACTGATCGTTTAAGGTGTAACGGAGGAATTAACAGTAGTCATGGGATTCAACAGTTATGCCGTCATTAATTAGCAGAGCAACGTTGTTTTGCTGGTGCTTGACTGCTTTCAAATTGTTTTAATATTTTCAGGTCTGTGTTGTCACTATGGCGTTTTTTTTATGTTGTATATAACATAAGCAAATGAAAGAAGAAACAACAAAAAGGGAAAAAATGCATTGAATGAAATTACTTTATTTAAGATTTAAACCTTTTGAACCCGTAAAACCCCATGTAGGGGCTAAGCCGACGCTTGAAGCCACTGGAGTGTTTTCAAACCCGAATCTTATGGTTGACATGCATTTGCTAAGGTGAGATGGTAAATAGGAATTGTCCAGATGCTGTTCTTGCAGCTAAAAGCCGATTTTAGTCTTACATTCGCTTTCTTATAACGAAAGGTTATACAAAACAGCCCGCTGTATTGTGACAGCGTTCCCGGCCAAGCGGTCACAACCGATTAGCCGGCGAAACACACACCCCTACACACATCATTTCCCGTCTTTTAAAGACTTTACACACATTGGCTTCTACACCTCATTTTAATAATGATGAACTATTATTATACTGCTGTTTTCTGACAGCAAAAGTTATTTAGATAGGCTTTAAATGAACAGTTTAACTTCTCACATCCCTGCCTATGGTTGTTTCTGTAGATGAGGTGGGAGCGTTGGTGTTTGACATTGGTTCGTATTCTGTAAGAGCTGGCTATGCGGGAGAAGATTGTCCCAAGGTAGGTGGATCACTCAAATGACCTGATTAACTGCGTGTCTTCTCTTCCTCTGAGTGCCTGCATGTTATCTCTGGGGGGGACGCCAGTGTCAGGAAATTAGGGCCGTCCCCCAGGAGACAGACCGGATAAATTGAGTTCAGATCATTTTGAACCCCTTACTTGGTTTAGATTTTGTCTTGCTTTAGTCTGAGTTCTTAATAGTGGGAATGAAATGAAGCATCAGAGATATTGATTTATAAATCTAATGTTTCATTTGGGCAATATTTCAAAACACCTTGTTTATAGTACAATAAATGTGCTTCAGTTTTGTGGTTCCCATTGGTCAAACAATGCATTTGTGCTAATGTACTGTGCTGGTCCGTATACACTGGGTGGTTCTATATTACTGATTGCTTCAAGTACATGTCAGAATAATTAAAAGTGGTTTCCATACTTGCAGAGCACTATCCCTACAAATGGCAATGCATTAAATATATATAAAATGAATTTGCTAAAAAGTATGAGAATAAATCTAACCGACTTAAGTATGCTCGCTTTTATTATTATTTAATGCCGATTTACTACAAACTTAAAAATACTATGAACAATGAATATCTGACCAACCTTAAGCGAGCTTTCTATAACAAAAATACATTTGCTTAAATATAGAAAAAAACTTTTGTGTAAACCTGGTGGTATTTTTTGCATGTAGATGAGATTAAAATCTGCTACTTTTTAGCATAAGATAATTTCCTAAGTTAAACACTGGTTCAGATGTTACCAATAAAGTTTTCACCAAAACAGTGTTTTGCCCACCCGTTGAGAATTGTCACGTTCTTTACACCAGGAGAAAGCCAATACTGGGGGGGGGGAGTAAGCGCAAATGTGAGCCCTGACTTGCAGATTGTTTTCTTTTGGTTGGCCGGTGCTTAGGCGGACTTCCCAACAGTGATAGGTGTCACTATTGACCGGGATGATGGCAGCACGCCCATGGAGATGGACGGTGACAAGGGCAAGCAGAGTGGCACCACCTACTACATCGATACCAATCAGCTCAGGGTTCCCAGAGAGAACATGGAGGTCATGTCTCCCCTAAAGAATGGCATGAGTGAGTATTTGGTTGAGTTGAAGTCGATGAATGTAAATTAAACTCAACTCACAGACAGGCAAAAATATTTCTCCATATAAGCAGCGTTTTTATTTTTTATTTTTCAGTGCTGCGTTATTAAAATGTTAGATTTAAATAAAAAATGTTGCGTTTTTTTTTCTGAGTTCCATCATGGTCAGTGATGAAGATTTAATAATAAATATTAATAGATCACACAGCTTGATCTGGATCTACAGTCAGACTGTTTAGGTGTGACTTTGTAGGTGAGCGCGTCACAACCCCCGACTGACGTATGGATGACTGCTGTTTATGAATATTTATGAGATTATCTTGAGCCAAAATCAATGCAATATATTAAGCCCAACCATGTGAAATGTTCTTTTCTCCATTAAACTCATGTTTCTCTCCTTTTTGGTTTAAAACCATGGCTGGATGTACTTAAATTTTCCTTTGCTGCATAATCTGCAGCCTCAAATATATATAGGGGGGGTTACATATCCAGAGCTGTCCTTGGTACTGAACTGAGTTTAACACACATGAACCTGTACAGGCAATTGAAAGAGGTCAACGACTATAAAGTCTTGGACATATTGTTTTCCATAAAATGGTGTGTAGTAAATTACTTTATAGTAAACCTGGTCTTCTTGTCCTTCGTTCACTTGGTCTGTAGTTAAAATTTTAAGATAAAAATAATTCTAAAAACAGCCTATTAACAGATTATTATAATTATTATAAGAATTATCTTAGGCTATGTGACTGGAAACGTTACAGCTTGGGTTCCAAAACCATAGGAAACTCAAAATTATTGTTTAATCATGATAAATAATTATGTATTTATTGATATCTACTGAATATTTCAAATTAGTTTGGTTCTATAATGTCAAGCTTTTAGCAGGTATTTGATTTTAGGATTTTAATCCAAATCATTTTCTAAGGCCTCACAAGTATCAAGATGAAAAACAAGCGTCCCAGCGCATCATTTCAGCAGATGATGCCAGTCAGAATTGTGGGCCAGTGATGTTTGGCTTTGCAGCTATCTAAAACTGAGTGTGACGGTCATGTTAATCGCAGCAGAACAGCACAGTGGGACCACTAGCTCCCATAGAGAGCTGACCTGGAACATTGGTGCTCGTCTGGTGCTCAAATTGTTTTCTAAAAATACCTCTTCGCTGCTCTAATTCTTTTATCATCATCTTCACTGGCTCTCATAATAAGAGAGATGTTTTTAGTGGATGTGATGTTTGGTTTCCATGAGATTTTATGCTATTTAAGTATTTTTATTTTATTTTATTTTTTTTTATGAATAGACTTTTCTCCAATTACTAAGCCCTCTTTCTGAAAATGAAATGGCTAAATACAAGTCACTTTTACTCATTTAAAGAAAAAGACGAGTTGCAGTTAACGTTTGCCTTACTTTCTGTGTTATTCCCCTCTCAGTTGAGGACTGGGACAGTTTCCAGGCCATCTTGGATCACACTTATAAGATGCATTTCAAGTCTGAACCCAGCCTACATCCTGTGCTCATGTCAGAAGCATCGGTGAGTTTGCTTTTGTGTAATGTTTACTGTGAGTGTCACCCACGATATATATTCTGTGACCATTTCAGAGTCAGCCATGTCTGTTTGGGACTTCTGAGACGCCCTTTGTTTTAGTTTCCGGGAAAATATTGTGAGGCGGGGATTAGAAGCGTAGAATCTGGTTCCTGAGCTGCTGCGTGTCACTAACACTGAGGGTTTGCATTTGTTTAAGGGTGTCTGACAGTGGGAATTTATTGTGAGCGAGTAACGTCTGTTTTGTTTTCAGTGGAACACGCGAGCAAAACGAGAGAAGCTTACAGAGTTGATGTTTGAGCATTACAACATTCCTGCCTTCTTCCTCTGTAAATCAGCGGTTCTGTCTGCGTATCCTTTACTGTTTCTTTTCATCCAGAAAAGAAAACGGTTTGACAGAAACTACTGGGTTAATTTAATGATGGACTTTCTCTTCAGTGATGATTTTAGGCTTATTTGTTAAATAGCAACTCTAATTTAACAGTTACAGTAACTTCAGTACCATGACACCCCCCCCCCCCCCCCCCTTTACAGTCTCCTTAACCTTGAATATCCCAGCTTTGCCAATGGGCGGTCGACAGGTCTGGTCCTGGACAGCGGAGCCACACACACAACTGCAATTCCAGTACATGACGGTTACGTTCTTCAGCAAGGTGAAAAAAAAATGGCAATGAATTTGTAATACAAGGCAAATACAAAAAAAATGGTTTGAAACTTAATCTGAATTATGTGTGGTTTGATGCCATCTGCTGGTCGGAGCTTGTCTCAACTATGTGCTGCACTGGCGCTAATGAGATTTGGCAGTGCAGCATTTTTGTTTTTTTTTGCAATTAAACTGTTTATTAGTAAGATATTATTAGCCGCTATTGAAACAAAAAAAATTATCTAAATGATGGTCTTATTTGTTGTTTGTATTCATACAGTTTGGCTTTTTAATTATTTAAAACACAGCGCTTGTCTCTAAAACTTGCTTAAATTCTTACAAAAGTAGTTTTGTAAAAAGTCTTGCAAAAGTAGTTTTACTTAAGTATAGTAATTAGACTACTTGAACCTTTACACAGTAATGTTGCAACCACAAACATGTTGTATTGGATTTCAACGCGATAGGTCGACACAAGGCAGTGCATAATAGTGAGATGGGTGGAAAACAATGCCTTGTTTTCAAAATTTGTCATCACTGAAAACTGTAAAAAAAACGTGGCTTATTGTTTTCTGCCCCCTTTATACTGAACCCCTAAATATAACTTAGTGCAGTCGATTGCTTTCAAAAGTCATTTAGTAAACTGAGCTGGCTTCTGTGTAATTTAAAGTCAGAATAAATGGAGCTACGCTTTCAGCGCTTTACATCTATTGGAGCTTTGTTTAATCAGTCATCCACAAATTAAAGGAGAATTGCTAACTGCAAACCTACCAAGACATCACCAACCGGGTGTTTAGTTGATTGGTAAAAAGAATAAATAAGTTGAAAACCACATACTGTTTTCCTTCCACTTCAGCGCACCAGTATTGAGCTACTGTGTTTTGGTCTATCACATATAATAAAATGAAGGTTCAGGTTGTGACATAACAGAATGTGAACATGTTTAAAACTTCTAAACTCTGTAAAAGTTGCCTGTGAAAACTTATTTTGGTTCTTGGTGCAAATTTTGGACAATCAAGGTGGTGAAAAGTACCATCGATCCTTTGTAATAAAACCTAAGACTAACCATGAAATGGCACTCATCACGCTCCCAAAGTAAAGTTAACCTCGTGCTGTTTTTGTCTGAGTTTCTAAAGGTCTCATGTTTACTTGTCTTTGACAGGCATTGTAAAATCGCCTTTGGCGGGCGATTTCATGAGCATGCAGTGTAGGGAGTTGTTTCAAGAATTAAATGTGGAGATAATCCCTCCCTACATGATTGCATCAAAGGTAAATGTGTCGTTCAGTTACAAAATGAATCTAAGTTGAAGTTACTACATTGTGAAATGGCTAACTTTGCTGATCCATGTCTACTGTGCGAATAATTATGTGACAGGATCCAGTGCGGGAGGGAGCCCCAGCCTGCTGGAAGAAAAAGGAGAAACTACCTCAAGTCACTCGGTCTTGGCACAACTACATGTGTAACGTAATAACTGAACTCATTTGTTTTGCAGCACATTTAAGATTTCTTTCCAGGGCTTGAAATGACTGTGTGCCATTTTCTATGCTGTGTTTATCGCAGTGTGTAATTCAGGATTTCCAGGCGTCTGTCCTGCAGGTTTCGGACTCTCCATATGATGAACAGTAAGTTTTCACCAAATTTACATTAATTCCAAAATTATGCTTACGGTTATTGCATAAACAATTTTCCACATACACACTATACTGCCAAAGTAGGAGGCCACGTGCGCTTTAAGTCCAGTTGGGAAATTGCCTTGCTAATAAACATCCCACAGTGATCTGTTAGCGGTGTCATAACAAAGTAGAAGCGGATGATAAACGACAGAAATTCAGCTACGAAGTATAAGGCCAAGTAAACTTACGCAGCCGGGTCCGTGGATGTTGGGGCACATCTGTGCATAGAGGTCGCCGGCTGTCTGAAGGGTCAGCAGCTGTAGACCTCCTAACTGGATGTGGTCTTCAGATTAACTCAAAAACTGTGTAGGGGACTTCATAGATTGGGTTTCTAAACCGAGCATAACGAATCTTGTCTGGCAGTCCTTTGGACAGGTCTGAGTTAGGAAGTGGCCTTGAGAATAGCACTCACCTGTAGCGATAGGCAGGTATGATTATTGTATATCGTTTTCCAAAATAATTCTAGTTGTAATCAAAATTATGATCATGTGAAGGACAACTTACAATTAATGACTTATTTTCTCCACTGATGGCTCTTGAGATCAGCAAATATTAATAAAACCGAAAAAACATTAAATGTAGTTACTGTGTGGAGTTTAGTGTCCCCCCCCCCCCTCTCTCTCTATTTGTTACCTGTGTCATGCAGAAGCCTATTCCAAAATGTTTTTAATAGCAATATTTGTGTTTGCATGGCTGCGACTGCATTTTACTGCAGTCACAGCCATGCAGTAGTCTACAAAGGACTACAGGTGTTGTAAATAATTTTTTTTACTGTCACTGTAAGTATATTTTGATAAAATTATCAAATTTCCCACCCTTTCTTCCCTGACTGCGTTGTGCTGATTTCAATGTAGTGTGTATATGGTCCATTTTGACAAAAATACAAATGGTGAAACTTAAATAATCCAGACCGCAAATCTTCTTTCCATGCCTTGTTTTTTTCCTCTTAATAGTTTTAGAATTTAAGTGAAACGGTAGAACAATGCGACTCCCGTCCTTGTTCCTACAGCCTACAGTAGCTATGTGGATTTTCAGTAACTTCATCTTTGCTTTTTCATCAGAGTTGCTGCTCAGATGCCCACGATGCACTATGAGCTCCCTAATGGCTACAACTGTGACTTTGGTGCAGAGAGGCTAAAGATCCCAGAAGGGCTGTTTGACCCCTCTAATGCCAAGGTGTGTGCTGGTTCATCAGGCAATATTTAAACTAAATGACCTTTTGAATTAAAGTAAAAAATACTCTGTGAGCACATTGGTTATTTGAAATCAGGGGACTAGCTGTTCAGAGAATTTTTTTGTAAATAAAACTGATTCTTTCAGGGCCTGTCTGGAAACACCATGTTAGGAGTTGGGCACGTGGTGACGACCAGCGTAGGAATGTGTGATATTGACATTCGACCTGTGAGTATACCGGCAATATTTTGTTGCACTTAAAATATTTATTTTCTCCCCAGAACACAAGTTTTAGACAGTCAGTGATTCCCAAAACGAGGAGATGGGTTAAAATGGGTCATTTTATTACTTTAATAGAGATGCATTGATGCGTTTTGTGTCAGATTTGCAATCTCCACTCCTGTCACGGATACTGAAAATGGGCAACTTTGCTTCTTCCTCCTCCACCTCATAGTGTGTTGTCATCATGGCCCGTTAGTGCTGTGTTGGTATAGTTGCTCTAGTCTATTCACTGATCAGAAAATTATCACATTATGGACTTTCTCCCTGGCCTGTCCACCTTAGTATCTCCCCGTTCTGATAAGTGACTCTTTTCTGAGTGCATCTCTAATTGTATTGCTTCTCTTTATATTGTTACAGACTTCCAGTTTGTCTAACATTGGTTTGACTTTTTTGATCTTCGATGTGTATCTAAGGGTCTGTACGGCAGTGTGGTGGTGACGGGAGGAAACACACTCATTCAGGGCTTCACGGACCGATTGAACAGGGAACTTTCTCAGAAAACCCCTCCAGTAAGAAACAGTCATCGTTTTTTTATGCTGTTTTCTAATGTCTTATCCTAGATTGTGACTGCAGTCTGTTTAATCTAATGTGCTTTGATTTAGCTGCATTATACTAACGGCTACAATTCACCATGTTTGTAATTTACAGAGCATGAGGCTGAAGCTGATCGCCAACAACACTACGGTGGAGCGCCGGTTCAGTGCGTGGATAGGAGGCTCCATCCTGGCATCACTTGTAAGAGCGTATAGAAGTTAGAAAGTACACAAGCACATAGCATTTAATTTACTTTGCCGTGTAAACAGCATGAGAGCGCCTCAGCTGATGGTTGGAAATGATTCTATATGTGTGCGTATTTTGTGTTCTCCAGGGAACCTTCCAGCAAATGTGGATCTCTAAACAGGAGTACGAGGAAGGAGGAAAGCAGTGTGTGGACAGAAAGTGTCCTTGATTTGACATCCAGCCGCGATTTTCCCTTCTCCATCGACTTTACTAGCTCAACATCGTGAGGCATCCAGCTCTGACCCAGACTCAGGAATGCTCAACTCTCATTTTGTACGATTTGTTTTTAAAACTGAGCTGATCCTCTGTCTGGCTCTTTAAGTGTTCTTTTTTTTTTTTTTTTACTCCTTGACATCAATTTTTTTAAATATCCGAAACATTTAGACTGTTGCCTTATCTGTTACCTGTTGATGGAAACTTTGCATCTTCAAAAAGTTGTTTCTAATTACACTGGGGAGCATTAGATGACACAAATTGTACAGTATTGCAGCAGAAAACTGGTAAGGTAAGACATTGTGCGCTGAAGGTCTTTAATTTGGAGGAAGCATCGTTTAGCTGGATATGAATGTCTGTTAATCTCATTTCCGTGTATTTGGTAAATTCAGTCAGTTGTTGCCCATGGTTACTCATATTTCAGCTAAAATCTGTATTTAATTTTTATTTTTACTTGTCATTGGCTACATTTGATCTTTGGAAAAATAAAGTCATGTTTGTTATGGTTACCTGAATACGTTAATTTTTAAAAGTTACCAGCTTGTGGTACCTTAAATTACAAGATGTCCTAACAACACAAATGCAGGATGTTTCATAAGACGATAATGAAACAGAACCCATCTCCAATCGAGACAACTTAGTTTATTTAGTAGAACCAAATAAGCGCTGGACAACTGAATGCGCTCGAACATCAATTACATGAACTGATTCAGGCAGCGGAGATATAGCAAACTCAGAAGACGATCGCAAATTCAGGGAGACGGAAGCTTCATCTGAGGAAACCTCTCCTTTAATTTGGCCAAACTTTTCTTCTTTAGGTCTGCTTTCCTGGCCCTTTCCCGAAGATATTTCTCTATACGCAACCTGTCAGAAAAAAAAGCGACAAAACGGATTATAGTACAGCACCTTCGCATATCAAAATTTAGAGGAAAAACTAAAACTTGAAATTCAGTATATGAATGATCTTACCTTATATGAGGTTGGACAAAATGGGGCGTGTAGAACTTCTTGCGCTTGTATCTTTTATTCATGTACCAGGGAATTGCGTACTCTTTGAAACGATACCTGGGGGGGGGGCATTTACAATTGTTGAAATACATGTCTTTCCAACATGAATTTACTAAATACAGCCGAGTCAACACGGACAGTGTCCTCACCAGTATTCATATCCGAACACGTTCCTCCTCCAGGCTCCTGGCCGGCCTTTCTCCTGTCCCGTCTGCAGCAGGCGCAACGCGGTTTCCCTTTCATTCACCACCGTCTCCAGCCGGATCATGGACCGCTGGACCTGTGAGGACGCAGATATTCCACATAGCCAGTGTTTTTATTTGACCGTCTGCAAATATATAAATGAACAATCGCAATGAAGTCAGAGAGCTGTCACTTTGGCGTCATGCTGACCTTCCTCAGCCGCTCGGGACTCGGCATCTGAACTCTTTGTCTTTTTGCTTCCTGCTCAAGTGTCAGCAGCATGTTTCTTTCCTTCAGCAACACATACCTGAGACAGAAATGGAAGCGTTAGAAGCAATGACATATATTTTTGCTAATGCATAACTTAGCTTTGGATGAGTTTTTAAGCACTTTTTGGATTAGACAAAAAAAAAAAAAAAACGGTGTAGCAGACAAAAAAAAATGGGGATACAACAAATTACAGTTTAAAATCAACTGGCCAACAGAAGACAAAAACAAGTTATATATGCTATTGCGTGACAAAGAGTTTAATTTTGTTTTGTTTTTTTACTAATGTTCATCTTTAAAAACATGTAGTCTCTTTCTAATGCTAACTGGGAGCTGCTTCCACAAGACAACTGAAAACTAAAGACTCCAGTTGTAGGACTTGGGGTGACGATATGAGGTCGAAGACTACATTGCAGTCCAAATCCTACAGCTGATTTCCTAGGGAGCCAGTAATGCCGTTTAAAATAAGATATAAAGTAAATCTAAATTTTCAGGATCAAATAAAAAATTTTTTTTTCCTGTGTTAACATGTTAAACTCAAATTTCTTTCCTCAGGCTGGATAAATCAGTAAAGGTCAGTAACTTATGTTGTTAAATAGCTTTTTTTCCATGGGGTATCTTGGTAGTCTTTACATCGCTCACCAGAGTTTATGTAAGTCCTCGTTGCTCTTTGTCCTCAGCTGTTTTGCTGTCCATGGAGCTCCTGTGAAACAAAGGCAAAAAACTTTTAGATGACAGTTACGCATGATGGAAAACATTTCAATACAATCATTTTACTCTGCAAGGTTTGACAAATACTCTTAAGAACCATGCTGAATCACTTTAGTGAGTAATAGATTCTGTCTATAGACACAAATCACATTCAGATTTAAACAGCATTTATACAAAATGTCATTCAGCGACAGCACACTTACAATTTTTAATAAATGCAAGGTTTTACCTGACTTCACAGTGGGCTCTCCCCAGTTCTCAGGGTGATCGAAGAACTCTTCCAGCCCTCTCCTGCTGATGGTCGTGTGGACGGCTCGATGCTGACTTAAACAGCTGATAGGAGCGAGCCGAGAAGGGGCGATCAGGGAGGATTTCTTACTAAACAGGAGGAAAAAATAAATGAAAAAATCAACTCAATCCTTTCATTGACATTTGTACATGTGATTTAACGTTAAACACTATTGGCAAAATGTACTTCATTAAACCTAAACAACTCTGATTGTTCCACTATGACATCTTTCCAAAAACCAAAACACAACGTTGAGAAAAGACCTTGAAAACATATTTTTCATCTGTATTCATTCGCAGCACTGTCGAATATTTAGTAAAATGTCAGCACACAAACATCTATTACTACTCCAACACTGTACACAAGCTTTTTCAACCATTTTCCATTTTAAAATCCCATAAGCTGCAAGACTCAAATTCAAAACACTCTGGACGTTTGAATACAAAAAAAAAAAAAAGTATCTTGTTGGGCTTTGTTATCGGTTTAATAAATCATGAACAAACATCAAGCTGAAGGGCACTAGATTGGACAAAATACACCTGTCATGCTGGGACTAGGTTCTCACAAGGCAAAGATTCTTCAGAGGATACCATCTCTTTATTATTGTTTTTGTGTGTGAAAATGCAAAGTAATTGTCTTTTTAAAAATATGAATTTGTCCATTCTCCTGTAATTAACTGATTGACAATCAGCATATCAAACACAGTTTTTTTTTTCTTTTTTACTTATTAAAAGGTATTGCAACAAAAATACCAGTGGTCTGTAAACACATCAACCAGTAGTGCATACTTTGATGTGCTTTGAATATATATATATATATATATATATATATATATATATATATATATATATATATATATATATATATATATATATATATATAGGAAAGGATAACAGATCTATGCCAGAATCAATCTGATTACTCCCAAGTAGGTTTGCACTTACAAGGAATTTGACTTGGTGTTGATAGTGCAGACAAAATGGATATATATACAGAAACTAGAGCTATATACACAGTAAACTGTGCGCTAATGTAACGCAGAACGTCTGGAGATGCTACGTTGGTGTAGCTTGTAGGTCCTGAACGGGGAAGGGAGAGAGGCAGTGTCAAGTGTCAAGGAGGGGCTCTGGGCCTTGTCTATAAGGCTGGTAGTGGATCTCTACCTGTTTGCATAAATTAAGAGATTCTTATAATTTCTTCTTTTTCAGTTGAATCAGTTGAATTCAACACGTCATGAGAGACCCTACAGTACATTTGAATTCTTCTACTAGTCCCAAAAATACAATGACAAACAGCATGGTTAGAATGGGAACCAACAAATCAGATCCTAAATAAAACCGGAAATCGATACAGGCCAATCAAAACCCTGATTGCGGATCTCTTAAAAATACAAAACAAACAAACAAAAAAAACGTCAGAGTTTGACTGAACTCTGTCGTATGACTTATCTATGTTTAGAAATACAGATAACTTATTTTACAGAATGTAGAACAGCCAAATAACACCAACATGTTTCCCATTCGATGTTATTTTCCCTACACCCGTCTAGAATCGTAAATGATAAAAACTGAATACTTTTCAAGACTGTACACTACAAATATGAAACTTTTCTCAGCACCACATTTGTACATTTTTACAGAGTAAGATTTCACAAATCCCAAAACACGCTTGCAAAAATCTACCTTTAGTAAAAGAACTGAGTCAAGGGACAACCAGTCTAAAGTTACACGCTGTGTTTAAGCCGATGGACCATAAGGAGCAGTGAAATGTTCGCTAAACCATAGTGTGGGGAACGATGATGAGTCTGTGGTCAGCTTACTCAAATGAGAAGAAAACGCCATGGCTGCTGTTACAGTATCCTACCTTAGAAGGTTGTTCTGGCAGATTTTCAAATTTACAGAGCACTGTTGGACGCTCAACGCTGGAGATATCCTGAAGACGCTCTGAAACTGTTTGCAGAGAGTCAAAACGCGTCCTAGCGATGAGGACGACGCCATGTTTAACCTAGAATTACCCAACATGCATTTGGTGTAAAAAGATGTATTTTTTTCAAAACGCATATATTTTTAATTTTTATAATAAACTAAATATATCTTAAATGAATTGAATACAAACTAAAAATGTAAAAAATTCAGAAAGGAAACGTTGTAAATATAATGTGGCGTTTCCGCTTCCTGAACCAATCACAGCACGGCTTGTTGGACTGTCGCCACAGCAGCTATGGTGGGCATGAGCCTTCTCAGGTCGGCTGCTGCCTTTGCAGCCAGGTTAGGTCCATTGAAAGCTGGGAATAATGCAACGAATATACTCACTCGAAGCATCCCACGGACGGATAAAGGTAATAGCTTCCCTGTTGGGTCAGACAGATCAGCTTTTAGCCCTTAAATTGGCTCCCAGCCGCCGTGACCTTGCGCCGGGGCTTGTTAGCATGCTAACCATAGCTAGCTGGGACCGTTCGTCCTACTATCAACAAAGAGGAAACAACTGCCAGTTGTAGAGCAACAAACTGAGGACGTGTGGTCTTCTAATGGGACATTTGCTGTCTGTATATCATTTAGAGCAAGATGAGTATGATCACTAATCAGTCTTTATGATTTTTAACGTCCCCCGCGTCGCACTTTTGTTTTTGTCCTATGGAATTAAAGGCAAGTATTATTGTTGGCATAAAGGGATGAAGGGCAGGCACATAACCTTGTCATTTCTAAACTTTTCTTTTCATATATTGCAGGACATTACTAGGTGATTTAGTGTACATAATATAAAGTTGACTTTCATTCTCTAAAAATTCTAAACCATAATTAAGCTCTTAAAATTATTTTATTCCATTATTATTTTATCTGTGCTTATTAGCAATAACAGACACTGCTTCCACTGTTGCACGGAGAAGAAGACCTTGTTTTTAACGTTGTAAAAAAAATGTACACTAACATTTGAAATTTATTCAAAAAGGTTTAAATACGTTTCTGTTTGGTCTCATGAAGCACAGTTGTAGTTATAGCTCTTGATTTCGTTGGCAGAGATGTGATTTTGACTGCAAACTTTGCTCTTTTTTCTCCCAGTGGCGATCCGTTGGGGTCATGGAAAGAAATTGTTTGTGGTCAAACCATCTGACTATTACGACAGGAGATTCTTGCGTTTATTGGTATGTATTATATCGTAATTCAATTCACAAGTGTCAAGTCCTGATTAGAAAAAAGGACATTTTCAGCAGCAGTTAACTACTGTATGTGAGCCAAAAAACATGCTACCTTGCACGTAGTTTTAGATTTATTATTGTTTCTATTTTTTTCTTTCTGGGCTCATGTCAAAGAGGTAGAATTGACCAGTTGTGTACCTTATTAGTTTCTACCAGTGTCATGGCTCCGTGTGTATGTGTTTAGTCCTGCAAAAGTATTCATTTCTCTTGGACTTTTTACACATTTTGTCTTGTGAGAACCAAGTGCTTTACATTATTAAAACATTAGAAAATAAATACAGAATAAAAGCAAGTAAAAAAAGAACAGTTGGAATAAAATATAGGAAAATTTAAACAAAATATGAAATTGGAAACTAAAGGCAAATATTAATCTAGTGTTGGTTGTCCTTGCTAGCTCATTGAAGGATTGATGTGAATCTTTTCTGTTCAATAAATGAACAATATGAGTAAGTCTTTATTTATAATTTTATGTATAAAAATTTAATAACACTTCGCTTATATAAAATGGATTTTCTAGTGTGTTGGTTTTGCAAATGTATCTGTTTAAAATTGATCAAAGTCAGGTTGTATGCATAAGTAAGTAAAAATAAATAAATTATTGCCTTTCTCCCACCAAAAAACCCCAAAACAATTATTGTTGTTGAGCATCTTGATTACATATTTATTTCTGGATGTGGCAGATATAGAGGTGTAACATTTCTGTTTTTTCATTTTGTATTTCATTGTATTTATTTATTTTTATTCCTGCAGCAATATTACATCCTGCTGACTGGTATTCCAGTAGCTGTATTTGTCACAGCTGTGAATATCTTCGTTGGTAAATACGCTTTTTTTGGGGGTGGGGAAAAGTATATTTTGTAGATTTAAGAATGTTCCTAAGTTTTTATTTGTTATAGGTGAGGCAGAGCTTGCTGAGATTCCTGAAGGCTATGAACCTGATTATTGGGAGTACTACAAGGTGTGTTGCTGCTTTCATTTCCTCTTCAGTCACAGCTCTCAAACATTGTTGTGGGAATATTTAAGTCTTGGCCTCTTGTATATTTAAATCTGGAAACCACAGCATATACTTTTTTTTTTTTTTTTTTTTCTCTCTCCAGAAAAAATGTCGTCTCTGTGTGTTGTTGTACTCGCACAGAGACGTCATGATGCGACATAAAGGAAAACTTATGTTTTTCTTCACTGGTACATATGGTTGATTTTTCAAAGCTTTGAAAATGTATTAAATAAAATCTGACTGGTTATGGGAATTTCCATGTCTTTGTGTAGGGGGTAGTAAAAGTTATCTTGTACCATGAAAGGACTCTGGAAAAAAACATAATCAAAGGCAAACATATATATTTTTTTGTATGAAGTATTTCTGCCTTACTTTTTGCTTGTTTTGATTTCAGCACCCCATCACCAGGTGGATTGTAAGGAACGTGTATGATTCCCCAGTGAAGGACTATGAAAAAGTGATGGCTGTAATCCAAATCGAAAAGGAAAAAGCCGACATGAGGTGATTACGTGTTTCTATCGCCAAACTGAGACCAGAATGTCGAAGTATCACTTTTTAGTGGTGTTTAACTCTGATTTCTTGCAAATAGTAAGTGGGCATGTCTGATTTACAAGTGTTAGAATGGAACTCATTAAAGAAGAGATGAGTGAGATTTTAAAGAGTTTCTCAAAGCTTAGAACCAAATGCTCTTGAGAGCAACTTTAATTTAGAGTAATGAAGAAAACGGTCTAGACTGAGACGTCCTCGGCGGTATGAGTGAAATTGTCAGGTAATTGTCTGGCGAGGGATGTAGCTTTTGCAAAAACAAACATAAGCTTGTATGTCTGAGTTTATATGATTGTGTTCAGTAATTATCCTCATTACTGATTTGAATTTGTCTGAGCTAGTTGATAGTAAAATGACAGGACTTTTTTTTGGTCCAGTAGATATCAGACACACTTCTATATTTAGGCCATTAATGACATCTGGTATAGAAGAGCGTTTCAGTGATAAATGTTATAGTAAGGTAGCTTAGAATTTGTGATGCATGCAGACATAGGCTCAAAATCCTTTTACAGCTTATCTTCTTCATCCTTCATTGAATACTCAATACATTAGCTTTAGTTGCTAACAGGTTGATGTGAGAAGAATTCTGAGGTATTTTATTGGTTTTCTGATTGGAGCTGAACTGCAGTCCAAGTAGTGCAGGCTATTACACCCCAGTCTCAGAGTGCACACGCTGCAGGCATCCAACAGAGGCAGATTTTGTTCCTGTAGATGTGCTTTGTTGGCTATGAAATCATCAAGATCATAGTTTTTGTCAAGAGTGGTATGTATCTCTGTCAAATTCACAGCTTGATTCTGACCCACTGTTTTCTGATCCTGAACAGACTGAAACAGCAGGAGGTGCGTCGACATATGAGACAGTCCGGAGATGGACCCTGGTTCCACGTGCCAACGCTGGACAAGGGGCTAATTGACAACAGCCACAAGTCAACACCTGACAATTAGTGAAGTGTTAATGGTACATTGTGGAAATCAGTCCAGCTGTTTGTAAATTTATCCCTTGTTCCTTTAATAAAGTATCTTTATGTGGTCTAATATCCAGTTTTTAGGTGTGTTCATTGACATGCAGTGTGAAAGATGTTCACCTATAGTTGGTGACTGTAAACATAATTAATAAATTGTTCAACTGTAGCACAATTCAAAAACATCAGACAGACTCCATCAAATCAGCGTGCAATGCATCGCCATCCATAGGTTTGGCTCTGTGACTGTTTTTCCTTGTCCAAGAGGCAACCTTTAGCTTACCCCAAAAAAGTACAGCATGATTACATCCCTAGTCCTGAAGACAGCTATAGGGACAATTTGATCAAAAATGTTGCATGGAAAGCCAATTTATCTTAATACTTTCATATCAGGATTTCATTGGAGATCATTTACTGTCCATTTTGTTCCAATAGATGTTCCATTTGTCCATTAGATGGTGCTATATCCCATACAAAGCATTTTACTTTACTATATATATGTGTGTGTGTGTAGTCTTATTGAGCCATGTTCTCATTTACAAGAAGTACCTATTGGCACACTGCATTGATATATATTACTACATACTGATCTTTACATATTGATGTCTAAACACAAGAAATGGAGGGGGAAAAAAAACTGCCATCACTAGTTAAGAGTCCTATATGTCCCGATTGCTCAAAACCTAATTCTTCACTGGACAGAGATTGTATAAAACCATGTAAAAAACACATAAAAAAAGCATCCTCGGCACCACATTAGACTGGGAAAAGTGCACTATAAATAATGACCCAACATGGACTGAGATGCTTGTCTACTCCAACTCCATCGCACTTGAAAACAAATGCAAATCCAGTAAGCCATCAGGTTCTGATCCTGGAAATGAGACATTCATTTGATTTAGATGTATTGGATCAAAAATGCATCTAAAAGTTGCAGGATAGTAGCTCTGGACCAGATCAGTTAACATTATCAATGCATCAATTCCAGACCAATTACCATCCACCTAAATCCGTTACACATCTATCCATCCATCCAGACCAATTAACTTCTACCCATCCAGCAGATTATCATCCACCCTGATCAATTAACATTGTCCGTCCACCCATCTAGAGGTGTTGCTATTACAGTTTAGAACTATTATTGCTGCTAAGTTACATCATGGTTAAAACCGCATTTTCGCAGAAAGGGCTTTGTTGCATCTTGTTCTGATGGAGCGTCAGGAGGAGAGGCTCGACCAAGCCGTCCTTCACGCACGGACAGACACTGCATAAAAGGGTAAACAATGCTTTTTTTAAAAAAAAAAAAATCCTGGACCAGAACAATTTAATACATTTTTAAGTGACTTTTTATATTTACAGTCACGTATTCCATTCGTCTGTTAAATATTTAAGAATATAATAATAAAAGCTACTAAAAGTTGGGTAAAATGATGGAGGAGGAAAAAGAAAAACACGGTGTGGCTTTCTGAGTCCTCCTCAGAGGTGGGAGTGGTCCTTCCGGTAAATGTGAGCAGACTGCGCGTCACTGCAGTCAGCGGCAGCGCTGTAATATCTGCGCAGGTCCATGCTTCAGTGAGAAGAGAAAAAAAAAAAAAAGAAAAGAAGAAAGAACAACAACAAAAGAGCAGCTCTTCACCCTCCGTGCCCTTACCGTCAGACTCAGAGGCCAGCCTCCGCCCCGCTGTCATTTTATTTTTACGTTTTCCAGCGTCACATCCCCCCCTGGCCTGGCCTGGCCGGAGGAATGTAGAGACGGAGGGGCTTTTAAAAATAGCATCCTCCGCTCTTACAGCGCTGCTCCGGAGGCTCCGCAGCACTCTGCTGGGAGAAGCAGGAATGCGAAGATGGCTGCAGACCTGGGAGAGTTGCTGGTCCCCTTCATGCCCACCATCAGAGTCCCCAAAACAGGAGACAGGGTCTACAAGAGCGAGTGCGCCTTCTCCTTCGACTCCCCGGTAAGTGTGCCCCGCACAGACCCCCGCAGCACGCAGCCCGCACACGCCGGACGCAGGAGGCGCGTGTTCCGGGAGGAAAGGTGCGTCGCAGGCGGGCCGAACAGCGCACGTGAACCCGTTGGAAATCTGGCGTGTTCGTGGACCCGTAGGAAAATGGTGTTTACGTCTCCGGAGAGGGATGCAGTTATTTGATTTGTCCAAAGCTACGTCCAAAGCTTTCATCGTCGTTTTAAAAATATTGTGTCCTAAAGTCTGCTGGAGGTGACTATTTATCTGGAAGCTAATATTGCCTCTAAACTGCACGTGTCTTATTGTGACAGGTGTGCTAGTTAGTATTTTGCGTCTTCTGTCATTAATATTGATAATTCTCTATAATTGACTCCAAATGTAAAATTTGAATAGTCTTATTTTATAATTAAAGCGATTAATTTACTTATGCTTAAACGTACATATATGGGGCCTCCACTTTAATCATTTTAAATTGTGATTTTTCTATGTCCCACGTGATGGAATCAAAACACTGAACACACCTTTTATATTTTGAATAGATTTAATGTTTGTTTGTGTATGTGTGCCCTGAACCTGGACGTAGGGTTTCCTTTGCTCCTAGAGCTTTCCTACAATCCTATCTGGACTGAAACCGTTTTTAAAGGTGACTCAGCTGTCTGGAGTTCATCATGTTGGCCTGAGGACCGGTTTATTTTTATCCTCGCACTGTTGAGGCTCACATGTCACTCCGAACCACTTAAAGGTTTAACACTGGAGCTTATAAAGCCTATTCACTGATTGTTGATTTGAGGCTACTTTTTGACGGAGGTGTTTTCTACTCAGTCTCTGGTGCCCCATGTGTTGAGGTATATACAGGAGGATGGGGTTTTCTTTGCTTTGCAAAAGCACATTGAAAACTAAGCCACAGTTTTTAACTGTAACTCATAAATGCAATATGTTAATTTCTTACATCCTGTGTAAATATAGTATTTTTTTAAGTAAAGCAAATGCTACTGGGCCTGAAAGCAGAGAGGTCTCATCGGCAGCATGAATTTGCAATATTTAAAACGGTAGCATATTTTCTGCTTGAGACTTAAGATCACAGAACCTTTTCTTTCTTTTTTCAAGCTACATAATCTAAAAGGTGAAGTGCTGTTTTTTTTTTTTAAAAAAACCCATAAATAACAAAATAATATGCTTCAAAAGAGGTTTATGCTGATAAAAGTGATGTTTCTAGAGCAAATTATTTGAAAAATGTGGTTGTAAAATCAATGACTAACCTATTTTTTTACCCCCTATAAGCTGCAGGTTTTTATGTCTATAGAACCAGCTGGTTTCGACCAGGAACAGTGATTCAAAGGCATACACTTAGCTTCAGTTTTCCTTTCTATTGTGCTGACAGTGGTGGTGAAATCTCAATTTTTGTCTCTACTTCTGTTAATGTAGCGAAATTTCTCATTTTGTTCTTACCATCTGTTGATAAATCTGAGAAAACAAAGGCATGGTTAAGGGTAGAGTTATTTTTTTTAAATAAATGTGCTAAGAAAAAAAAAACAGCAACTTTAACTTCATGTGAAACTGCACAGGTTGTCAGCTTGTCTTATTGGTTCCTCAGCTTGGTCTGCAGCTGATTGCTATTGTTTCCTTTTGTTTGTAGGAGTCTGAGGGAGGCCTGTATGTGTGTATGAACACATTCCTGGGCTTCGGTCGGGAACATGTGGAGCGACACTATCGCAAAACAGGACAGAGTGTTTACATGCACCTCAAACGGCATGTTAAAGAGGTACGTTTTGTGCCGTCTCTTAGATTTTAAAAAGCAATGCGTTGTTAGAGCACCTGCATCAAACCAGGGGCAGGAAGAAGATACATTATGTTTGTAAAAGCCTTAAAGTTAAATATGTAAAAGACAACAAACCATATGAATATAATAGTCAGGAAAAGTCAAATTTAGCCACAGTACAAACAGTAATGTGTAAATTGGGTTTCTCTATGTTGTTTTTGTATTTTATGATTATATATTTTTTATCATATTTGAGTTGGGTTTTCCATTAAGTTCTCAAATCATTTGTTTGACTTTAAATCTAAAGAAAATGTCATAATGTAAAAATGTGTTCCAAAGCAAAAAAAAAAAAGTCCTTGCTTTGCGAGGAAATAAATCAGCTGTAGAAACTTTCTGGATTTTTTGGAAAACTCTGGAAAAGTCAGAAATTTAATTCAAGTGTTTTTCTGCTTGAATGAGCATGGACAATTATTTATATTTCCGCAATGTTTATATTTTTATTAACTATTGAATATTTATATTCGAGAATATAATCATTACTATTTGTATTCCTGTTCCCATTTTTTTCCAAATGATTGGAATAACAACAAATAAGTTGTTCTAACCAGTGTCCTCTTTACAGTGACATTAAATATGCAAATCATCCATCCATCCATCCATCCATCCATCCATCCATCCATCCATCCATCTATCCAATGTAACTTGCTGTGAATAGATTTTAAGAAATGCCACTGACATTGCAGATTTTGGGTAAGAACGCTGTTTAAACGATACATTGACGCAGGATCTTTGACTTCTTACGCCGAATTTCTTGTTGACAGACTGCTGCATTCTTATCAGTTTATGTCTTCTAGATTTGTGGTATTAAATTTGATCGTGTGGGATTTTGTTTTTGTTTTTTCTTTTGAAATCAATTAGTTGCGTATTACAACTGGATTGTTCATGAAGGATAACAACCACACATGGACTCAAACAAGCCCCTCCTTTTTTTTCTTCTTTTTTTTCTTTTTTTAAAGCTGATGATTAATTTCCTCTCTTACTCTAATTGCTATAAGATCAGCTTTGCTTTGGAAAGAGCAGCTATTTCCATGTCTGGATCTGGCCTCAAACAGCTGCTGCACATTCTGCAGGCTCTTGTGTCTCCGCTGTTTTCTTTTTTTTTTTTTAACGGTGAGATTGATCTGAAACTGGTCAAAATGGATGCAAACCTACTTTGTGGCAGTGCATCGTTTTGCTGACTAGGAGCTAACGCTGTAGATTCATGTTTGCATGCACATTTTAATTTATATTTTTTGTTTTTCTTTATAAGAAAAAAAAGTTGCCCTGCTGTCACACCAGAAATGACAGGACTATATGAAGGGCAAATTGTTGCAAGGACAGGCACAGATGTGATGTGATGATGCTGAAAGCTGGCCTGACCACCGAATGTCCATTAACTATATCTAAGAAAGTAACAGCAGACCAGAACAAAAAAAAAAGAGTCCATGAGAATGCTAGTTGTATGTTTTTGTATAAAAAGATATAGTTTTATATCGGTCACTACCTGTTTCTTGCAGAAAGCCACAGGAGCTGCAGGAGGCGCCATCCCCAGACGAAGAAACGGAAAAGTGTTTCTAGGTAGGTTAGCTCCACTGGCGTAAAGAATATTTAAATTTTCTATATTGTAATGTGAAAGGCATGGTGTTCTTTCAGTATTAAACTGTGTTGTTTTTCTGCTGAACAACCCTGTTGGAATCATTACATTTAAATTTCATCAGACAATAGCAAATCTCCCAAAAGGCTTTTGGGAGATTCTAGTCAGGCCTTTTGAAGAAAATAATTCTATCCTGCAAGTCTGCCCTTTAGCCCAGACATATGGAGAACAGGAGGTTGTTGACAAATGTAGAAAAAACAACCACTACTTGCCAGACATTTCTGCAGCTCATTGTTATTTTCCATGACCTTTTGCAATCCTGGCTACCCAGTCTGATCCCATCTTTTCATATATCTTGGAGGAAGGCCCAGTTCTTAGTGTCACAGTTTTATTTTTTTCTCAATTTCTGATGACTGTGTTAATTGTGCCATGGTGTGTGGTGTGTATAGAGTCAGTTAGGTTAAGTTCAGTTAGAAATAACCTAAATTATTTCTGTTTGCTAAATGTCAAATTAATGAGGAGGAAACTTTAACAAATATTGTAACTTTTTCCCCAAACTCTAAAGTATACATATGCTGAGATCACTGTGTCTTTACACAGCTTGAGAACGACCAGGTGAAGATATTGGAAGCTTCTAATTATGGTTATGTTCCTACTCTGGAGGTATAAAAATGCACGTCTGTGGATGAATTTTAAGGCAACACCTTAACAGACTGAGTCCTTGGTTGAAATTATGGGAAAAATCGTTAGCAGAACAAAACAGAGAAGCTATCAGGAAGAAAATTGTGGACTTTTACAACTCTGGCTCACCCTTTTTTTTTTTTTTTTTTTTTAATTATTATTTCCCTCAAACAGAATATTTATTTCAGCCACATTAACACTGACATTTAAAAAAAAATCATTTCTCATAAAATTACAAAACAGAAAAGGACATCTTTTTGTGATTTAGGTCAGTCTGGTTTACCAGCGGTAACATTTATGCCACAGGAACACCGCGTAAACTGGCAGACAGTTTGGATTTTAAAGATGATTTTATAGTTGATCCTCTGTTTAAATTTGAGGAGCATATTAGCGTTGTTATCAAAGCCATTTTTGTCCAGCTGAGGATTCTTGCTAAGTTAAAGGTATACTATGCAACCGGGGTTGATTTTCCAGCGAGGCTCCCCCCAGAGGGCGAAAGTAAAAGTGCACTGTCGTAAAGATGCTCAGCTGTTCTGGTTTCTCCATAAAGACAGGCACGGTTGTTTTGAGCTTAGCAGACAGGCGAACGCAACGAAAAGTGGAAAAAACGGCAGTACAAACAATGACTAACACAGTGAAGGTATGAACATCAAGCTTCCCGCAGCGCTATCCGCGGCCGCCTCGCCAGTTTTATTATTATTATTATATATTTTTTTTTATGTTGGCGAGACGCTACCGCCACCGCCTCGCCAAGCTGCGGCCGCCGCCTCGCCAAGCCGCAGCCGCCGCCTCGCCAGTTGTATTATTATTATTATTATTTTTTTTTTTTTTTTATGTTGGCGAGACGCTACCGCCACCGCCTCACCAAGCCGCAGCCGCCGCCGCCGCCTCGCCGCCGCCGCCGCCGCGGTAGAGTCTCGCCAACATAAAAAAAAAATTAAAATAAATAAATAAATAATAATAATAATAATAATAAAACTCGATATGCTTGCATGTTTATTTGACGTTAACATGCGGTTCTTTGTTGTTGCTTTCGCGCGTGCATATAGTGAATGGCAGGGCAAAAACACATGGAGTTCTCGCCGTAAAGCGAGACTTCTGTGTGTGCGGGCCGTGAGCTCTTGCAATTGCAAGTACGGTATTTCCCCCGCAGACCCCCAGGGCGGCCGAGAAAACCTTTGTTCGACCTGAAATGACTCATTTAATCATCCAAAACGGTATGGAACACATTAATTAACTGAAAAATGTTGCATAGTATGCCTTTAAAATCTTACCGTCCTCTGTCTGATTTTGAGATGGCTATCCACGCATTGATTACAGTATGTTTAATTTATTGTGATTAATATTTTCTGGGGTTGGATCAGAGCTCTTTGCTCTATGGGTCCATCTTACTTAGCTGAGCTCTTGCAGCCCTACACTCCACTCAGAACCCTGAGGTCAGCCGACCAGCTTTTGTTGGCTGTCCCTAAAGCCAGGTTAGAGACCAGAGGTTGTAGATCCTGTTCTGTGGCAGCACCCACACTGTGGAACAGTCTCCCCATGTCTGTTCAGCTCCTTCAGTCAGTAGGTCAGTTTAAGTCCAGACTGAAAGCACATCTATTTTCCCTGGCCTTCAACACCAGCACCAGTATGGAAAATTAGTACTTAACTGATTTGAGTTCTTGGGAAATTGCTGTAATCTGATATTAAGTATGTCTCGTTTTTTATTCATATTGCTATGTTTTGGAATTTTATTGTAAATTTTATTATCGTTTATCAAACTCAGTTTTATTTTCTGTTTTATCCTTTATCCACCTGAGATGTGATTGTTGTGAAGCACCATGGTCAGCTGACGTTGTTGTAAATGTGCTATATAAATAATAAACTTACTAATGTAGTTAATGATGATGGAGTATGTATGTAGATGATTTTTATGTTTCATATAAAAGGAACCTGTTAGATTGTCAAAACAGAGATGCTACGGAAGGAAACAAAAAAGACTTTCCAGCAATCACCTGCTGCTCAATGCATAGTCAGGCATATAGCAGTGCTACCTGGCACTAGCACAAAGTTGTTGTCTTTGTGTCGGCCATACGGCCAAGGTGAGTGTGTACTTTACTTTTCTTGCTGGGTTGGGAAACATGCCCAGGCTCTGCCTATTTGGAGCAAATTAACGATGCAGGTAGCATAAAGGGCTCATGAGCTACTTATCAAACACACATAATGCACAAGCAGTCGTTAAGAGCTTTTCATCACTTTCTGCTCTCCAACAATGTCCCATAAAATGTCTTGTATGGGACAGGAAACATCCCAAAGAACCACTCGAACAAGCCCAACGCAGATTTGTTTTAGGACTATCATCGGCTGTTTCTTTCAGCAGATCCTTTAAAGTAGTGCAGCTTTTACAGTATTCTCCTCGAACCTATGATTTAATGTCGGTGGGCAAATTGGAGACGTTGCCGTCTGCTTGAGAAGTTCATCCATTGGCGCTCTGTCATTGTTTGGTTGTTGTCGGCCAGCTGCCGTTCTAACCGGCCTCATCCCAAAGCGTTAGCTATTTCCAACGATGAGCCCTCTCCACCAACCCCTGTCCTCTAATAATAGCCCACTTATTTGTATATGTGGTTGGTAACTGTTCTAAATCAAAGCTTGGCCTACCCACTTCTCCTCCTCCTCCTTGGGGTTGAGGAGGGGGTGGCAGGTTTACTCTGGGCGACTCCTCCCATGAGCCGCCGGGCCTCTCAGCTGCCGCCACCCGTCAGTGTCCCGTCGAGCCTGACACACGTCAAACTGAAGCGATGACGCAGCTTGCCAAGGCCCAGGTGTCTCGCTTCCTCTCTTACACGCCTCCGACCTCTGCTTGAGGAGTTCCCTCCTCTCGTTCCCTCTTCCATTCGTATGGCCGTCCTCTTAATCCGCTTTCCCCCTCAGTTTTACTGCCACGTGTTTTTCCCTCCTCTCTGATCGACACCCGGCCGTGTCTTTTCTTCTTCAGGACATTTCTTGCTGTCTCTATAAACATCTTTGATTCGGCTCGTCATATCCATACCGGTCCTGTGATCTAATCAGACAGCTGGCTAAAAGCGCCACGTGTTTCCATGTTGTAATTATAACGATGATAATAATAATGTCGGAGATTTACTTTGATGAATGACTCAGCTATTCAAACAAATTTACAAAGTATTTTGCAGATTAAGAAATATATAAGGTTTGGTGCTAGATTTTTTTTTTTTTTTTCGTGGTCTACAATAAAATCAGCCTAAGGTGTTAGAGTGAAGAGGTGCTCATTTATATTGTTTTTGTTTTCTTTGAAATCAAATATTTAAATTTTTTATTTTGCATTTCACTTAGTATTTAATTATGACCGCAATTTTAAATTTAAACAAACAAAAGAAGTTTTTGTAAAATATTGCATTTTATTTCCTCGATATTGTATGGTCTCGCTTTATTGTAAGTGAATAGTGACGTTCGTATGCTATCCTTTGACTAATGTAAGTTTAACTAAACGATTAAACATGCGATCACTCATATCTGACATTACTGCTTCCTCTCTTAAAGATTTAGAGCTAAACCGGGATTTTAACGGAGAGGACTATGAGTATGAGGATGAGGCGAAGCTCGTCATTTTTCCAGACCACTTCGAGATCCCTTTGCCAAATATTGAGGAGCTGCCTGCTCTGGTCAGTGAGTCGCTTCTGTGTGTTTCTGTGCATGCTGTAAGGGAGAGGTGCACTTAGTGGTTCCCTAACTTCTGTACAGGCAGGTCTGGCAATCTTAAAAAAAGGGATAGTTAACTTTTATAACCTTTTTTTTAAAAAATGATTAGTCAAGCAAAATCTCAGTGTCTTACAAAAAATAAAAAGCAAGAATTTGTCTGGAAGAAAAATACTAAACCACATTTGACCACACCACACCTTCCAAAATCTGATCCTTTTCTTAATGTAAACTCAGACATCTAAATATACTGCAATAAGCTACATCTTTGAGAGATTGGTTTAAATTAACAGAACATTTTTGTTTATTAATTGGATGTCTAGATTGTCACTTTTGGGAAAATCCCAAAATGGCAAAAACTTGTTTCATAGTTATTTAAAAAATATTACCACAAGCCGTAGCTACCAGTATAATGGCAAAGCTTGTGGTGTGCACAGCTTTGAACTCCAGGATACATAGAGCAGCTATTTTGTACCTCAGCAAACAAGACATTTTGTGGATAAAAACCGTATTTGTTTCTTCCAAATGAGATTACGACGTCTGCTTCAGGTAAAATACAGAATACCTTAAAGTTCCTGATAAAATCTATACCATCCCTCTTGAGAAGCTGTAATCCATTACCTTTTGGATTCAATAAAACACATCACTTTGACAAAAAGTGTCTAGCTATGCTTTCAGTTCAAATAGGGCTTTAGTATTTTCTGGGGAATCACGAGGTGCACAAGTCGGTACTTTTTGAGGTTTTTCTTTGCATGTTTTTTGCTTGGAGTTCAGATGTGACACATCTCTACTTTGTTTTCTTTCTAAAGCACGGCTTTGACATGCTTGTTTATTTGTCTTTATGCAAAAGCAGGAAATGGAAGTTACAGAGTTATTGTCATTTTACCTGTTTTCCTGTATTTTAAAAGCTGCATCATTACTGATATTTGCCTGATTTTATTCTGAATGAAGTATTTAGTTGATTTGGTGGGGATGCATCGCTTGCACTTTTGTCTGTGAAAAAAATGAACTTGAAATGGCTAGAGTGTGATTAAGAATGAGCTCAAACACTGAGAATGCAGATTTGTATCCAGCTGGAAGTGTGGTCCATTTGTGGCAAATTAAAATTTGCTGGAAATTGCGTAAATTTAAGGCCATTATCCCTCTTTTTGGGGATTTTTTTTTACTGTAAAAGTGATTGACACTTTATCTGAATTTTCTGGTTCAAGAAAAAGAATGGCCAGTGGCAAAACAATTATACATATATGTTTTAAAAGCCAAACTACCTTTAAATCGGTATTCAGCATACTTTTCATTACGCTCCCATTTCTGCATGAGAAATGTTGCTTTCTTATTGGTCTGATGCAATGTTCCAATCTTTAAATGCTGTGTTTTTATTAGCTGTAGATGGAAGAAAATTATAATTAATGGAAATAAAGGCTTTAAAACACCATCAGTCTGTGTTAATCTATAACATAATCCCACTTAGTTAACTGAGTTATTGAAATAAATTAACTTTTCAGTAAAATTCTAATTTATTGAATATGACTGTTTCAATGCAACAATTTCTGACAGTTCTGAAAGTTACACAAAATCAGATTAGTGATTTTTTTATATATATTTTTTTATCTGCATGTGTCTTGATTCTCCCCCCCCCCCCCTTTATTCTGAAGATGTATTAAACAAACACTGCATCATATTTAGATTTTTTGCATAAACCTTGCATGGCTAATATGTCCGTTTTGTATTTTTGTACTTCCTGAATCCACTTGTGGGTTGTCCGATGTGCAGGTGACCATTGCCTGTGATGCAGTACTTAATGCACATTCAGCTTACAAGAAACAGGAGCCTGAGTCTTGGGAGGAGGAGATCCAGGTCTCCAGACATGCCAGAAGCCTCAGACAGCTGGATAACGGGGTCCGGATTCCTCCCAGGTAAACCTTTTATATATTGCTATTGTGTGCAAATCAGTTAATATTTCTTAGTACCTATTCTTAATTTGATGCTGTTGGCTCTTTTTACAACTTATGAGTGAATTTTTTTTTAATTATTTTTCTGTTTTGAGCAGTGCACAAAGCTAACTAGGATAAAAAATCTGTTTACACTAAAAGCACAAATATTGATGAATGTTTTAGGAAAAATACAATATTGTTTTAATGTTTTTTTTTTTATGTGGTAAACCATCTATTACAGCTGCATGTAGACTAGACGTGCTACCCATTGAAATTATGCTGGGACAACTGGGAGTCAAACGTCTGACCTTCTGATTACAGGATAACCGCTCCTCTAACTGGGCCCCAGCTCTCCTGTAGTGCATCATGTGTCATTAAATAGATAAAACTGCAGTATGTTGCGCTGCTAAAATATTGTTTTTGAAAAAGCTTTTGCTTTCAGAGCTAAACATGTCCCCTCAGTTTAAAAATACTTGGAAGGTGAAGAGATAATGTCCGAACTTTATTGGATATGCTTGTCAACCTTTGATTCTGAAGCAGTTTTAAAATGTATTGTGACCCCTCTGGTTGTTTGCTTATGAATAATATACATAAATCAAGCTTATGTACAAATGTTACTTTGATGCAGTTTGTTGTTCCATTAGAAAAGCATATAACCCATTTAACATTTAGAGCTGTCTGGTTTTGGAGAACATCTCAATGCAATCAATGATGATATAATTGTATACAGTTGGTGCTGTTGTATTATGGATAAAAAAATATTTAATTTGTGGAAATATAAAGATTCAACTTCTGTTGCTTTTGTGTCTGCTTTGATGGTTCAGCCTCTGAATTTATGTTGTGTAATGCACATTAATCGCAGCACCGTGTAAGAACTTGTAGACGCTCCTAAGTAAAATAAATAAGACTTGGATTACTTTCAACTGAGATCCTATAATATGTCGTTGTAGTGTCGCTGTAGCTTTTAAGATGCATGACTTCACACGTGTCACTTGAGATGAGCAGCTGTCAGGCTGCCATCCAAGTTCATGTGGTCATTAGATGATTTTATGTATAGGACTCAATTTGTTCTGCATCTGTGTTTTTGTTTTTTTTGTTTTTGTGTTTTTTAGTGGCTGGAAGTGTCAGAAATGTGAGATGAGAGAAAACCTGTGGCTGAACCTGACCGATGGCTCGGTTCTTTGTGGGAAGTGGTTCTTTGATGGGAGCGGGGGCAACGGCCATGCCCTGGAGCACTACAGAGAGACCAACTACCCCCTGGCTGTTAAACTGGACACCATCACTCCAGACGGAGCAGGTCTGAGAAACACAACACGCCTCTCTACTGGTGCCTCGGTCTGGAGAATGATTTGGGTTTTTGCACTTTGTGAAATGCATTAAAATCATCATTACTTATGCTTTTGGATTCAAATTAGTATTTATTTTTTTTCATCTAGGCTTATCTTAATTCAGCCATCTTAGAAAGTTGAATGCATTTTTAGAAAATATTTGGCTTGACATTGCAGACCTCAGAATCTCTTGATTTAAAGGTCTCGTGTTTTATTTATTTATCCTCCTCTTTTTTATTGTAGCTCTACATTACAAATATGAGTAATTTGTCAAAAACTATTTTAATTTGGCCTGAAAACATATCCAGCACTTTGGCTGGATCCATTACACCTCACTCTTACGCCTAAACGTTACATTTCTAAGCAGCATGCTGTCACTGCTGTTGTTGCAAAGTAGAGTTGGTGCTCAGGGGAAATGGCGTCAAACCACTTGAAAAAGAGAGTTTTCTTCTTTTCATACAAACTTGATTTAGTTTTCAGTAACAAAACAGAAGAAAATAAGAATGGTAATAAGACTGCCCCGTGTGGTGTCTGTGTATACCTATTCAGACACATACATCCACAATGCAAATCAAAACCAAAAATCCCACAACTCAGAAGAAACATAATTTGATGATAGAACGTCCATGGGAATAAAGGTTGTGTTTTGCGCTCCTTTAAGTTTGTAATATTGTTTTTAAAGATTGCGTCTGTATGGATCATAGTATGAACTTCTAGGAGCACCTATGATTTCCCAGTGTGTTTTAGTGGTGCAATAACCACTACCCTTAAAGGTGGTATGACGTTACTGTATAAACCATTTGTTGTAGTTGATATTGCTGCATATGTAACTTCTTCGAAGAACTTCATAAAAAAAAAAAAGTCAACTTGTTGTTTTGTCAGACTAAGTGTCCCTCCTCAGTAAAACGGTGGATTGCGCTAATGAAATGTAGCTACAGCCATATTTTGAAAACTGGTCAAACATGGCCCCCCTACACCTCTTCCTCCTCCATCCACACCTCCCTTCTCGGTGCAACACTCCGTTACAAATCCATTATAGTTTTATGGCTGGTTGAAGTGTTTGTGTTGCAGGTTTGGTGTGCTGAAGTAGCTTATTTGATAATGGATAATGTTTTGTGTCTGTAGGGCAATGACTGCATGTCCCTCCATAGCTTTACTATCTATCGCCAAAAAAACACTGGTTTATTTTTCTTAAATTAAAATTACTTTTAATTTGTAATTTTGCCATGGTGATATTCTCTGTTATTTATTTCAGATGTTTATTCATTTGAGGAGGAAGAGGCTGTGTTGGATCCCCACATATCAGAGCACTTGTCACACTTTGGTATAGACATGGTCCAGATGCAGAGGAGAGTAAGTGGACTAATTTCAAAAGTTCACATTACATCAGTGCCATCTAACACAATACATCGGAAGTCTTTAGAGAAAATGTGTCCAAAAAACTGTATATACTCTTAGAGATCTGTTAGATGTTTTAATTTCTACACTGTGAAGACAAGGGTTCACCTGCAAATGTCCTTCCCGACCCTATTCCCTCCTCTTTCAGACAGAAAATGGACACCACACAGACAATAACCCCCGACCGCGTGTCAGTGAGTGGGAAGTGATCCAGGAGTCGGGCATGAAGCTGAAGGCAGTGTATGGTTCTGGTTACACTGGCATCAAAAACCTGGGCAACAGCTGCTACCTCAGCACAGTACTACAGGTCCTGTTCAGCATCCCAGATTTTCAGAGAATGTGAGTACTGCACACTGTGAGACATTCATGTAACCCGCGTTTCATAAAAGCATTTTATTGTTGTGGGCCAGTTTCCTCCTAGATGGCTCGCCACATGTAATGCTGGATACGATAAATGTGGCATTATTGTATTTTGTTTTTTCATTGTTGTCACAATTTTCCCCTCCAAACCTGTTATTATTAATATTTATGGCCTTGTCAATTAATACAACCCCTGGCAAAAATTGTGGAATCACCAGTCTCGGAGGATGTTCATTGCATTGTTTAGTTTTGGGTCGACAAAATCACAATCATTCTAAGTGACACTTTTCTGGGTTTAAGAAACACTTTTGGTAACGTTTTGGTAGTCAGTAACTTTTTTTTTTTAGCTCAAGTAGAGGGAAAAACTTATGAAATCACTCAATGCTGAGGAAAATTTAATGGAATCACCTTGGAAATTTTCATCCCCAAAACTAACAAATGCATCAGATTTGATCTGCTCGTCATTCTGCAGTTAAAACATTAAAGATGTCAAATGAAACAAAGGAGAGATTTATCAAACTTCTTAGTGAAGGTAAATCATCACACAATGTTGCAAAACATGTTGGTCGTTCACAATCAGCTCTGTCCAAAATCTGGACCAAGTACAAACAGCATGGGAAAGTTGTTAAAGGCAAGCTCCCTGGTAGACCAAGAAAGACATCAAAACACCAAAACATGTCTTGAAAACAGAAAATGCAAACAAAACAAACGAGGAACAAATGGGAAGAAACTGGAGTCAACGTTTGTGACCAAACTGTTTGAAACCGCCTAAAGGAAGTGGGTATTACATATAGAAAAGCTAAATGTCAGCCATCATTAACCCCTAAACAGAAGAAAACAAGGTTACAGTGAGCAAAGGAGAAGCAACTGTGTACTGTGGATGACTAGATGAAAGGGATCAATCACGAATTTGGATTGGCCAAGGTGATGATGCTGGAACATTTGTTTGGTGCCATTCCAATGAGATGTATAAAGACGATTGCTTGAAGAAAACATGCAAAATTTCACAGTCATTGATGATATGGGGCTGCATGTCAGGTAAAGGCACTGTGGAGATGGCTGTCATTATATCCTCAATAAATCCACAAGTTTACGTTGACATTTTGGACACTTTTCATATCCCTTCAGTTGAAAGGATATTTGGGGATGATGAAGTATTTCTTTCAGATGATAATGCATCTTGCCATACAGCATAAAACTGTGAAAACACTCCTTGAAGAAAGACTTATGAGGTCAATGTTGTGGCCTGCAAATGGCCCTGGATCTCAAACCAATTGAAAACCTGTGATTGAAGTTGAAGAAAATGGTCCAGGACAAGGCTCCAACCTGCAAAGCTCATCTGGCAGAAAGCGATCAGAGAAAGTTGGAGCCAGATTGAAGAAGACTACTGTTTGTCAGTCATTAAGCCCATGCCTCAGAGACTGCAAGCTGTTAAAGGCCAGAGGTGGTGCAACAAAGTACTAGCGGTGTGTTGAAGTGTTCTTTTTTTTTTTTTTTTTTTTTTTTTTACGATTCCACAATATTTCCTTGAGCATCTGCTTGAGCTAAAAAAGTGACTGTTAATGACTCCCACAATGCTTTCTCTTGATTTCTAGTAGTGTTTCTTAAGGCCAGAAAGTTGCTACTTAGAATGGCTGTAGTTTTGTGGCATGTCTGTGATGTGCTTTATTTTGATTAAAATTATACATCTTAATGAATGTCCTCCAAGACTGCTGATTCCAGAATCTTTGCCAGGAGTTATAGATATTTGTTGTGCAAAAATGCTCATTTCTGCACATTTAGATTTCAAATAATAATTTTCATGGAACCAAAGACGTTTGTTTCTGATTGGAAATGAGGCCGTTATCTTAAAGATAATAATACAATGTTAAAGAGTATCATTAGAAGGAAATAAAATGTGTTTTTATTTACATTTCAAACAGTGGAATGTTAAAAACTATGCATATGCTTCTCAATAATCAATGAACAAATCTTTATTTGCATTAGAGCGGTCAAACTCTTTATGCACATTGACCAGCTTTTTGCATGTTTCCACTGGTATTTTGATGATTTGTCTTTGACGATGAGCTCCCAAATCTTTAAAGTAGGAAGCCATCACCCTAATTTTTAGATTCCTCCGCAGATCCCATAATCAGATTTAAGGTGACACTCCTCGACTTATTTGGCTGTGTTTGCTCATAGATTATGGTTAAATCAGTTGTTGACAAGCAGGGAGTCTTTTAAGTGCCTCACATGTTTCACCAGATGTTTTGTCTGTTTGTCGTCCCACATGCCCACCCCATATGTTTTCTCTTGTAGGTATGTAGGTAACCTTCAGAGGATATTCGACTATTCCCCTCTCGACCCCACCCAGGATTTTGCCACACAGATGTAAGTGATTCCTGAAAGTTATGCAATGCAGTGATAGAAGAGACGGTGTACTCCAGCTCCCCCTGTCTGTTATTGAAACCAAACAGCAAATGATTAAAATACTAGAATAAGTTGTAGAATAACTTGTATTTTGAAATAGGACACATTCATTCTCACACAAAAAAAATTGTAGCTAATATGGTGAGTTTTAGTAGAATTGTTTTTATTTTGTCTCCATTTGAACATAAATCTTTCCTATTTTGTTATTTAAAGCGATGTGTTGCAAGCGGCCAGTCAGATGCTGATAGGCATCAAAATCCTGACAGCAGCTATCAGACATGTGACTGTATCACGATCCTAAAGCATGCAGCCAAATAAACATGTTTATACCTTATGCCAAATAGTATTTGGCAGTTAGAAAATTTGTTTAGCGTAATAGTTAAATCTGGCTCTTCCCTAAAAGGCATTTGGGGTGTTTTTGAACTACACCTATCTATTTGTGCTATAATTTCCCTTTTTATAACAAGAATTATTTGTTTGCCGGTATCCAACAAAGATGAAACTTGTGTGTTTGCAGATAGTTATAGAGAAAAAAACTGAGAAATTTAGCCCCTTCCTAATTGTGTGGCTTTAGGGTTTTTGTTGTTTATACCTGACTGTCAGGTATGAAAATGAGTTTTCTTCAAAGTGGCTTTTTGATTTAATGATTAATGATTTAATGATTAATGATTTAATCCTAGTTTTCTTTATTGTCTACTGTAAGGACAATGTGCTTGTGACTGCAATAAATCAAATCAGCAGCTGTTGCTCAGTTATTTTGATCTTATTATGTGTCATGATTTGCCCCATTTTATATTTCCACTGCCCCAACATGGATCAGAGTAATAATCAATGGAACAAGTGTGTGTTTATATATAACTCAGATGTCTGTACATGTAAGGTATTAGCATGTTTATACCAATGTATCTTTATATTTCCTCAAAATACAAAACTACAGAGAAATAATCTTCTACTGTACAGACCAATATTCTGATCATATTCTTCACTGTTATTTTAGGACTAAGGGTGTGGAAAAATCTTTCTTACATTCATAGTGAACTTGTGTCTTTCAGAATGTAAAATTAATGTAAAGGACATTAGAAATCTAAAAGACATGGATGTTTTTCTGTATATGGAAAATGTAAATACATCTTATTAAATAAAAATAATAAGAGGGAAATATTACAGGCAGTCTGTTATAGCATTTTGTGTAATTTGAAGTTGTGTATTTCATTGTAAATTATTAAAAAGCTTAAAAGAAGCATAAAACAAAAGAGGATAATAACTTATAGATGTCTGCATATATGTGCTTATTGATATTTTCACAAGCATGGGCATCTGCATGTAGATAGCCTAAATTGGGGATTAAGGTAAACAAATAATTCAATAATCAAGGCTGACAATAGATCAAGCAAATGAAAAGCAAGTGACGGAAAAACAATGTGTTATTATTGCTAACGTTCTTAATTTATACTGTTGATTGCATATACAGATGTGCTTAGCATTTTGTTTTAAATTTAATCTTAAATGGCCCAAGTCGGTACTTTTTTATATTCAGATATAACTAGATCATTTTGAAAAAGAAACGCGTAATGTTGAACTAAATATTGCAACAAATAAGGATAATTTCTATATTGTAGGAAAATTCTGAATTTAGAGAAACATTTGGATAAATACAGAATGTAGGCAGGTATCACACACATCTATACATTCAGTTTGAGTTGATGTTTTAATCATCTCGCTGGTGCAGTATCACTATATTAACTAAATCTCCTTTCTACTAATGTTGACAGTTGTCCTTTTCCCTGTAGCAACAGTATTTTGTTTCAAGTGTGCGCTGCTGTCTTCAGAACTTGATGGCCAGGAAGTTATCTCCGAGGAGAGTAAAATAAGACCCACTGTGCTTTGTTTTTCTGCCCGTGTTTTTGTCCATCAGGGCTAAACTGGGACACGGGCTGCTCTCAGGCCAGTACTCCAAACCCCCCATGAAATCTGAGCTCATTGAACAGGTGATGAAAGAAGAACACAAGGTATTAAACGGGGTATGTGCTGCTCTTAAACCGGGTGAACATGACCAATGTTGAAAATGAGATGTGACAAAAATCAGGGGTTATGGCGTTATCAAGCATTTACAGAAGTCACTGCCTTTCAATTAATGTAGTAGTGTCTAGGTGTAAGGAGTCTGGAGGAGGGAAAGTGTTGAGTCATAACAGAGCCGGACGAAAGTCTGATTACTCTCAGTAACTGAACTTCCGACATGTGATGGAGGAGTCAAGTTTGGACACGTATTGACATCTGAGAGGAAAAATGGTGGTCGACTTGTGCTGACATGTTGTGCTCAGTTTGCGCAGTGCAATCACGCATTTATAATTAACATGGCTTGCTATATTTATTTACCTCTCACAGATTACTGTATGAAATACTAGCCGCCAATGCTTTTTTTTTTTTTTGCTCTGGTAGATTATTGTCCCAGGATTAACTTCTAATTATTTAATTGTTGACAATAAGGCATATCCTTTTGATGAAACGAGGGTACTGCGCTGTTTACAATGTCTAACAAAAGTATTTATACCCCTTAAACCTTTTACATTTTGTCACATGAAATCCCCCCCCCCCAAACATTGTGTTTTATGTAATAATAGTTTTTTCCTTACAAATAAAAATCAGAAAAGTGCGGCGTGTATTACCATTCGTGATACTCTATGGGGAAATTTTTTATGAGCCTAACTGAATTCAAAGAAATTAGGAAATTTTGTATCTAAAAAGGAAGAAATATGACCCGCCTGGGTTGCAGTAGCATGTTCTCGCCACAGTAGAAGACAACAGAACCACCAGCCCATTGACAGTATTTCACAACATGCAGCCAAGTTGACTTAAAGGAAAATGCTAAACTTTAACCCCTTTTTAATGTGGTAAAAAAAAGGCGTTTTTATGCATTTATGGGTTATTATACGAGCCAACAAGTTTGAAATATGTGTGAGCAAACAAATATGAAGTATACAAGTCTACACTTGTAAGCCTATCATCAAACACTTGTCCCCTGTTGTTTTCTTAGCGGTGATTGCTCCCAGACCTCTAATTTGATGTGGCACTGAATTGGTATAAATATATGCAAATTAATGCCAATCTTAACCAAAATTGTCCTGCCCCTTGTCTGGACTTTATACCTTATTAAATAACAATTGTATTGAATTCAGTTTTAGTAGCCACCTTTAGTGCCATATTTCCCCCCCCCTGAGAAAGATTACTTCTCATTCACAATGAGAGTGTGTGTGTGTGTGTGTGAGAGAGAGAGACTTTTTCAAGATTTTGTTTTTATTATTGCAGCACCTTCAGAGAGGGATTTCTCCAAGAATGTTCAAGGCCCTGGTCAGCAGGGGGCACCCAGAGTTTTCCTCCAACAGACAACAAGATGCCCACGAGTTCTTCCTGCACCTCATAAACTTGGTGGAAGTAAGTGAATCCCAAATCCTCCTGCATTGACAGGGTATATAGGGTGTTTGCAACCTCAGCTAACCTCCTGTCTTCTGCCCCGCACGACACACACAACAGAGTTAACCAGACATTTCCCCTGGAACGACATCTCACAGGTTTTTTTGTTGATGCTGTTGCAAGCAGATGAGGAAACATTTGTTTATCTCTCACTGGTTTCTACTCATCTACTCCTGAGCCTCCATTGTCATACTTTCTTCTATTAGAAGGAAATTGGTATAAAGTTAATTCTTAATTCTTAGATGTTAAGACCCTAAAACACATTTCAGAATCAGAAATACTTTAATAATCCCAGAGGGAAATTATGCATTTAAATTATGATGAGAGCTTCCCAAACATTTGATTAAAATTGATTCTCTAAATACGTTCCTTGGTTTATAAACCTATTATGTTTTACTGGCATCTTTCCAGCCCTTCGTTCCACTTACGAAGAAACTATTTTCACTTGGCGTGCCAAAAGTGATAAATAAAACATTTTACAACACGGTCTGTTGTTCGCCACTGAGCATGTGAGCCATTAGTGAAGACTTTACTATTAAACATTTTCTGTAGAGCGAAAAAAAAAAAAAGCGTTATGGGGTTTAACATGGAGTCTCTCTCTCATTTTTTTTTTAGGTTATCACTATTAATATTTCAGGTATTAATAAATGTACATATAATGATATACATTACCTTGAGTACAACCTTTTCCTTGTTTGATTAGTTGATTTTTATAAAATGACATATTCTTCAGAGAAATAAAGCAGTTAACTACATAATGGTACACTTGCTGTGATTAATTGCTATGATCTATTTTTCTTTAATATTGCAGCTTTAAAGCACCACTGTGTAAGTTTTGACACAAGTATCAGGTTAATTTGAGAGATATTATGGGCTCCCCTTCTGAAAAATGTACCTATGTAACTTGAGAGGGTCGGCTCCATCGCTTTATGGGTCATGTGACCCATGCACGACCCATTTTGGGTCACGGCAGTCCAAACTCAGACTGCTGTAACAACAAAACAAAGCAGATATGACACTTACCTGGTCAGACCTATTTTTGGTTCTCTAATGTAGGATTTAATCTAGAAAAGTGAATGTGGCCTCGTCTGTACAAGTGACTCCATGACTTCTCAATCTGCAGGTCCAAACTGGTCTGCTATCAGGTTCCAAAACACAGAGGGAGACGGTTTTAATTTTGTGACACTGCAGTGTTGCCAGTGGCCTTTAGCGGCGCTAAACTTGGAAGTTACAGGCCTAGCGCCCCTAGTGGCTAAAATTTACATGGCGCTTCTTTAAACAACCCAGAGCTGGATGTGTTGAATAAGCTCAGAACATATGGGAAAAGAAGAAGGCTTACTTTTGCCCTCACTACTTTGTTTTACTCGCACCAGTAGATTTGTTATATTTTCGTGGTTTATTGAGCAACACTTTTTTTGGTCTACATGTAGAATTCGACCTGCTGCAGGAGTGAGATGGTTATTAATTAAGGTAGTTAAGTCAAAATGCTTTAATTTTGACTTAACTAAACCAGAACCAGATGTTTTTCACATCATGATGCTAATCCAGCTAGAAGCTCACAGAGAGGATTTCTATCACGACCGGGCCTTTTAACTCTGACTATAGTTCAGGTGAAAGTCCCTCTGCTCTTCATCATGACCCTGATGATGGCTACTGGAGTAAACCTTCTCTTGTTTTTCCTGGGTGAATAAGTTATTAGCTGTTAGAATTGGCCCAGTCTGAGTTAATATTCATGTTTACCGCTAACTTCAGCCTGTTATGACGCTCCTCTTCCAGCTGTTGCTGTGCGCCACACGCGCCAGACTCCTGCTGTCCGGTTGGCTTTGCGGCTGCTATGAAATGAGACGTGTCTATTGTAGCCCTGTTTGAGGCAATCAGTCTAACTTTTTGGGTAATGAAGAAGGCAGGCCGACAGCACTGCACTGAAAAAATTACCAGTCCGTCCCTGCCTGTGTGCATGCTTGCATCGCCATGTTGCGCAAATGACCATTTCTAAAAAAAAAAATATCTTTTGGCTCATTGTCAGGTTAGGGGGAGTGGGGAGTGATCATATGGAAAACTATGCAATAGAAATGAAAGTTACATACATGACTGATGTTCTATAAATCCCAGATGACTTCCAGAGGTCATCAGGTAAGGAGGGATGAAATGGAAGAAATTGTATTGTTTTAAAATAAAAATATTAAATCTTATGTAATTTTTGGGCTTAATGCATCTTTTTAATAAACATGTTGTGCCATTACGCATGTTTTAAGTTATTTAATTATCTATTAAATAACACTCAGTCTCTTAGGTATTGTCCAGTGACTATCAGCCCAAATAGCTGATATTGCAATAATACACTGGCGTTCTTTTAACAGCAAACTCTGCACGCATATGGAATAAATGAGTGACAACATCTCTTCAAGTTCAATAATCTATTAACAGAAATAAAATGAACAACCAGAGAACATCACTATATAATGCTGTTTATCTGAATTAACACTATATTTCAATTAGCATATCCTCTCTACTAGGCTAGTAAAACTTAACTAAAACTACTAAGCAAAATGAAGATAAAAAGAAGTTAAGGAAATATGTACACACAAAAGAACAAAAGGACAAATTAAATAGTTAAAAACCATCATCTGCGAGCCGCTCAGGCCATGGAGATGAGCCGCATGTTCTCCACTCCTGCTTTAGACATTCAGGCAGATAAATGCTCACATACAATAGACCATGTCTTTATTGTAGAATAAAGTGTAGATTACTTATTTAATCTTTCAACTCCAAATTCTCTGTAGAATGTTCTGGAATTGAATTTTTCCAAGTGTTTCTAGTAAACACTAGAGCTGCTTCATACGTGATTTATTTTTTAAATGCTTTTTCTCACATCAGTTGCATGCGTTGGTGAGAAAAAGCTGTTATAAACTTTGGTCATGAGATGTATACAAGCCCCCTGGAAGAACCGGATATTTCTGTCACGTCGTATGCACTTATCAAACATATGGTAATTCTCATTTTGTTGTCTCTGCAGAACTTTGCATTTTTTAAACTCTCCTTTTAATCCAGTTGCCACTTTTAATTTTTTTAATTTTTTTACAGCTGTCCTTTAAAAGACCCACTGGTTAATACAGACAGATAACCAGACTAAAGCCACAATGATCAGTCACCCTACAAGCTGGGCCTGGGTGAAATTATAGCTTGTGAATTTCAGTAGGTTCTTAGAATAGAAGACCCATGTGTTACCAGTAGACCGCAGCCATGCAGGCCGGTGTCCCTTTCAACACAGTCTTCAAATAAACAGTGTAAAACCCCCAGCGAACTCAGTCTATGTAAGCATTGGAGACCTGAGCAGCTCCAGGAAAAATAATTAATGTGATGGTCTTTCTAAAAAGATGCAACTCTGTCAAAAATTAAAAGCTAAATTGCTCAAGAGAGAAACTGGTATTTGACATTAAGTGATCTTGCTCTGACTCCAGTAAGGTATTTTTAGCTTTTGGCTTCGTCATACAGGTTATTTAGCAGATTATATGATAACTCAACAAGCATTTCTTTATCCGTCTCCTGTTGTTATAGTGGAGACTCTTTCTATACTGAGTCTCGACACCCTTACCTGTCACCACAGCATATATCCAACTGCAATCTTCAAGAACCGATGTCCTGCATGTTTTAGATGCGCCCCTGCTCCAAACACAACTAAGTTATTGTATCAGTTTTGAGGAGGCCTGATAATGAACCATTCATTTGATTCAGGTGTTTAACCACACGTTTACCTACCGTTCCTTCTAATTTCTGATCAGGCTTTTAGTGCATGATAGAGGAATATTATGTGAAAACAAAATTAAGTAAAAAAAAAACAACCAGAAGAGCAATGTTAGGTTTGAAAGTGTGACTCTGGCATTAACACGTAACACAATGGCCTGCGTCTCTGTTCTTTTACATAGAAATATTTTATTTATACAAGATTCCAGTTTTTGTTTATAATCCTGGGGTAAACTGTGTTTTTGGGGGGTAAGCAGATTTTTTTGTGTGGGAGTTCACACCCATTTCCTGTGTAGATGGTATTTGCAACTAAAGTGCTCATTATGTTCATCTTCTCTGTCGTCAATACACCTCCACACGCTCATATGATATATTGCTCTTAAAAAGGTAATTTTTATATTTAAAAAGCGAAAAGAAGAGAAAAGAAAAATTTACAGATTTTTTTCCACAACTTTAGATACTGACAGGCTTCAAGATGACGCTGTTATGGCATCCAAATATAGTAGTGTGTAGTTTTAACTTCATTCATTCCTTTTAAAAACTAAATGGAAAGGACATTAATAACTTAGGTTTTTTTTTAGTTTCATAATTTGTCTAATATCATTTGTCTTCTGTAATCTGCTGTTTTTGTATTTGTCTATCACAAAGGTGAAAAAGTTCAGATTATTAGCATTTTCATTTTAGTAAAAACGTGTCGCTATGTTTTCTTTTTCAAGCTTTATTATTTTCTTTAATTTTGATTTGTTTCTGCAGAGAAACAGCGCTGGCTCCGAGAATCCAAGCGACTCCTTCCGTTTCTTGGTGGAGGAGAGAGTTCAGTGCTGTCAGTCTCGACGGGTTCGGTACACTCAGCGGGTGGACTACTGCATGCAGCTGCCAGCTCCCATAGAAGCAGCCTCCAATAGAGGTACAGGCAATGATTGGTGTGTTTTAAGAATCAGTGAGCAATAAGGAATTATTTAGTCTAGGTTTGAACTGTCTATGCAATGCATTGTTCACACCGTACCCAATCTAAAATTATCCTGATGTCACAAAGCATCAAAGGTTTATAATTTTGGGATTTTCACAACTGGGTTACAGTTGTTTTTAATAAAATTTTGAACTAGAGATGACCAGAGTTTCCAGCTCACCAATGGCTGGACATTCAAGTAAAAGTGTTTTTTTTTTTTTTTGCCATCCCATGGTGCAAGGGTGCCCTGGGCAAAGAGCCATGTTGTCTAAATCAAGGATCACCTCTTGGTACAAGGGTCTGGAAAAAAGCTTAAAGATACTATGACTGCACAATATATCATAAAGACGTTTTTATCCCAATATCAGTGTGTGCTTTATTGAAATTGCAAAGGACTGTTTGGAGTGTGATGATTGTAGTGTAATAATTGGAGAGTTTTAAGGCAGATGCTCACATCGAACAGAAATGACAACGCCCAAAATAGTAAAGGTCACAGAATGTAGGAGACATAGATCAGAAAGAGAGAAATGAAAACAACCATATATTGCAATTGATATCATCATCATCAGCATATTTACCACAAGATGTTATCACCATTGTTAGAATATATAATATTTAGCACCCAGAACAGATACTCACACATAAGAAAGATTGGGAGATGTTTGGTTCTGAATTGAGAGAGAAGCATGACCTTAAGTGCTGTCTTATGTAACTGACGTCTAACCTTAACCTTCCACTGCCATGTTGACGTGTTACATGTTTTATTTTACAATATTTGAATCTCTGTGAATATGTAATAAAGATGGTACATTGGTCTTACTTTTCTTTGAGTCCTCTCACTTTGAACTCTTTGTTTTTTCAGAGGAGTTGCTCGCATATGAGGCCAAGCGGAAAGAAGCTGAGGAGAACACGCGAGCTCCTCCTGAACCGGTGCGAGCTCGGATTCCTTTCACTGCCTGCCTTCAGGCCTTCACCGAGCCTGAAAACGTTCCCGACTTCTGGAGCTCGGCGCTGCAGGCTAAGTCAGCTGGAGTCAAGTAAGCACACATGCGTTTGTGTAATCACCTCATTATTATTTCATTCCTTCACCGCTTTTCTAAAATCCCCACCTTTTTTTGGGTTCTTTCCCCAGAACTTCCCGTTTTGCTTCGTTCCCGGAGTACCTGGCTGTGCAGATCAAGAAATTCACATTCGGTGTTGACTGGGTACCAAAGAAGTTTGGTAACTAAGCTATAGCTCTATCTGTGGTACATTGAGCTACAGAAATATTGTGACTGGGACTCAATAAGTTTTGTAATAATAAAGGTAAACAGCAGATGGCGCCACCTAACTGCATTTTACGAAGCAGATGCAGTCAGACAATAAATATCTGACAAACTTAAATTCAGAAATGGCTCACCTGTAGTTTGGACATATATAAAAAAATATATACCTTTTATCATCCTCATACATCCTGTGTATCTGTACAGCATTGTTGATAGCAAAAACTTTACTAGACAGATAGACCTGTTTATAAATGCGTATGAACCAATGGTTCTAAATTGTTTATAGTGTTTTAGCGATTCACCAACAATCGATGTCCATAAATCTCCTCAGCTCACACCAGTATGTATATGTTGCTCTGCAGACGTGGCCATCGATGTCCCGGACTTCTTGGATCTGAGCCGGCTTCGAGCCACAGGACTGCAGACAGGCGAAGAGGAGCTGCCGGATCTCCTGCCTCCCATCGTGTTACCGGAAGACACCAGAGGTATGTGACACTGGCCATCACCAGAGGTGTTCGGGATGCATCGGGATGCTTATACACACATGTAAGATCACAGGTTGTGCAATACATGGGATAAATGAATCAATCAATAGATTAGGTGAGCTTCACTGAAGATGTTATTCAAGAAGTTTTTTTCACTCTTTTATTGTGAAATTCAAGCTCTAATATTTGGTTAGTTAAAACAAACCCTGGAAATTTAAATGATCTGGAATACAAATATAAATCTAGGTTCATATACATTTGTTGTGTAAAGTACTACAGTCAGATTAAACACAAGGTCATATTTTCTTAGAATTGCCTATCTCTGTTTTTCTGTATGCTGACTCCTCATTGACAGAAAGCCAGGCTGCAGCTTTTTTACTGCAAACTGGTATAAATGGTACAAAATATATGTTGATCCAGACCATAATGGGCCATCTCTGGGACTTCTGTGCTGCATGCAGATTGTGGTTTTGCAACGTATTGCTGCCCTCTTTGTGTTTGGTGGAGCACAGTTGTGTAATATTAGTCCATTTTTCTCAGCCTCACTTCACAGACAGGGGTCTCCCATTATTTACAGGCATTGGCCCACAGCAACGTCGCTGTTGATGCACGGACTCGTTGAAGAAAATGCTAAATGGCACTCTTTCCAACTCGGGGCATTTTTTGGCCCTGCATGTCCAATTTCACAGCCCTGTTCGCGTTTTTTAAAGGGCAGCGTTTTCCCTGAGCGCCTGCGCTTTTGTTTGCCCGTACCAATCTTTGTGCCTTTTATGGAGTAGCCAGAAGTCTTTTTTTTTTTTGTCCAGCAAATGCACAACTTTCAGTTCCAGATGCTTTGAGAAGAAACTTCAACGTGAGAGCCGTTCAAAGCAGCGACTAGACATCCTTCATAGCTGACGTAGAGTATTTTTTGGAGCCCAGTCATCTGTGAAATTGTCTCCAGTATGATATTCTGCTCAAAGCCACCCAAGTTCGCTCTTAAGTACACATTCAATGGGAATCTCAGAGGAGGGAAACGCTCAGTCAATTACTGAAGAGTTGTAGTGTTCAATGTGTGGCAAAGCATAATAAATTAGGATTGTTTCATGTTAGCCTCTTTTTGGGAGAACGGGTACTTGAATCTGGTCAGCTGGGTTTTTGGAGGAAATGTTGGTGCCACCTTCCTAGAAACTTTGTTGTATTAGACATTTGCTTTATGACACTTTGTGTATAAACAGCACTTCCTCAGTGTCTTCGTTTCTCCCTAAAGGCCAAAACAGCAGATGTGTGTGTTTTGTCCCTTTGTTGCATCATCATTGTGTTGAAAAGTTAATTCACTTGGTGTGTTCTTAATATTTTAGAAGAAATACTGCAGATTTATTGAGAGCTCAGAACAGCATTTGCTGCACTTCATAGATTAAAAAAATCTAGGTAGTTTTTAAAAATACTTTCGGCTGCTGCATCTCAGTAAAGGGAACTTGGAGGACAAGAAAGAGAATTTGAAGCTTTTTGTTTGAGTGGGCCTAAATATTTCAGGACTGAACAGCTTGTGCTGTACACAGTGAATTGGCTTCAAAGAGTCTATTAAACATCTCCATATTGGCAATTATGGGTGCAAAACTGGGCCAAAATTGTTATGCATTTGTAGATCAGGGTTTTTTTTTCATGTAGATATAGTAAAGAGTCTGAGAAATTAAAAATTATACAGTTTTGTGCATTTCGTGGACGCACAATTTAGAGATACAGTGTTCCCCATGTTTACAGATTTAGTTGTTTGCTTTTTTAAATATTTTTTTTCTCCTTAGTTAATAATTCAAACCAAACTTTTTGTGTTTTGATCAGGTTACCTTTGTCTGAAAATAAAATTTTGTATTTAATTTATTTGTTGTAAAATCTTTTGCATTTAATTATTTAAAAAAGGCAAAAACCAATTTGCAGAAACTTTAATTTCTCCAGCTTTAAGTTAATAACTTGGATTAACAGCTACAGAATACTTTTGCCCTTAGCTTTTGTCCATAACAATGTTTTCCTTAACTGCCTCATTGTATTCAGAAACAAGAGAGACCATTCAACAACAGCGCCCCATTAAAGATGACTCCATTTCTTATTCGGTTAAGTCTGTCCCATGTCATTTCCTAAATTTGTTTATTCAAGGTTACAACAACATTTCTGGGATTAAAGCTGTGAAATGAGAGAAGGTCAGCACAAATAACTTACTGTTTCTCAATACGCTGTTTATATTAGGTTTTTCTTTTTCATTATAAAGTCTAAAATTTTTGTTTGTTGCAAATGAACCGCTGGCTCGTTATCCCATCTGGTTGAGGTTGGCAGCGATGAATGATTGGTCACCATTTTCTCTCCAGATGCATCGGCGCTTCTCACTGATTACATCACAGGTTTCTTATAATCTGATTTAGCCACGTTATTACTCATCATTCTGTTAATCAGCTGCTTGCCCAAGTATTTCTGGCCATTTAGGGGAAGAAAAACACAAATGAGTCGTTTTGCTTTGGTTTTGCTGTTTTAAAGTGTCAAACTAATGACATTGCTCTGGATAGCACACATTAAATATGGATTTCTGAGTTCAGGTTCACTTCTTTTTGCACACAAAACTGAAAAAAAGACCACAACAGTAAATCTACAAACTACATCAATATAAGTAATAATGTTTATTTCTTAATTAAGTCAAAGTGTAGCAGAGGGGGGAAAGCATATGAAGTACCTCTTAAGAACCTGGGGTTTCTTACTGTAAAACATAGGAAAGTAACACAAAGTCATTGACTCTGCAGCTTCGTTAATTTAAACTTTTTTTTATTTTGGTGAAGACTGCTAACATGCCTACACAGATGGTAAATATATATAATTTTATTAAAATATCACCTACAAAAGTAAAAATCTTTTTTCCCTATTTTGTACCCTTAGGTTCAACTTATTTACACATTAAGACTGCAACAGAACATCTTTGTCTTTTCTAACTGGAGAGTCCATGTTGCTTATCATGAGCTTTAACATGCAAAGAATACATGACTGTGATAAAAAAAGTAATTTTATTTTAGCAATTAAACTACAAAAAGTAAAACTTGCATATTGTTTCCCTTCAAACATTTATACATTTTAATTATTTATTCTGATGATTTTACTCATTATGGGTCTCATCTAATGAAAGCCCAAAGAAACAGTTTCTCTGAAACTTATTTTTTTTTCATAAGACCGATTTTAAAAAAGAAAAGGAAATGAATCTAGTAATGTTGTGGGATGGCGTGCTTGGTTATTGGGAAGACTGCTGACAAAACAGTTGTCTAGCAGATAGTCACAGACACCCTTCACAAGGAGGCTAAGCCACAAAAGGTCATTGCTAAAGAAACTGATGTATGTAACCATATTAATGGAAAGTTAAGTGAATAAAAAAAACAATGTACAGGTGTAATGATGACCACAGCCTTGGGAGGCATTTAAAGCAAAGCCCTTTGTAAAGTTTGGGGGGATATTTAAATAGAGTGGACTACAGTTGAAGTCTTACCTGGGCTTCATGGATCAAAGTCCCCTTTTCACATGAAAGTACATTTTTAAAAATATATTTCTGCGGAAATCAAGATCTCAGAATCTGGGGGAAGAGTGGAGAGGCACAGAATCCAAGCTGCTTCAGGCCCAATGTGAAGTTTCTATAATCTGTGGTGATTTAGGAAGCCACGTCATCTGCTGGTGTCGGTCCACTGTGTTTGACTAAGTCGGCTCAACAACCAGGAGACGTTAAAGCACTTCAGCATGTCCATAAGGCTTTTCATTAGAAAGAGACATGATTTCATTTTCCAGCAGGATTTGGCACCTGCTAACGCTGCTCTAAGGACTATAGTATCAGTGTAGTTGAGTGGCCACCAGCCCCACAGAGAATCCATGGGGTTTCATCAAGAGGAAGATCAAGAAATTAGATCAGCTGTAGGCCGTAACTAATTCGACCTGGTCTTCCTTAAGGTCCAAAAAAGTATGGAGTTCATGTACTGTACAGTACAAATGGAGTACATGTCAACGTGAATACTTTCTCTGAAGTGAATGTGGGTGGGGGTGCGGTTTAATTATGTAAATTTGGGTAAATATAAAAACCTCTTTGCTTCTAACCACATGATGGAAAATATTTGTTAGTGTGAAGAAACCATGTTTTGCTTATTAATCACCTCGCTCAGCTCAAGAACGGTCGTTTCCTCAGGTTCCTCAAATTAATGTTGTATTTCTTAGTAGTAACTTCTCACTAACACGCTCCGTTTAGCTTTCTTGTGAGCTTACACAATTTTATGGATGTGACGCGTTTAGGGAACGTCTGTAAACCTGTGAAGGATTACTCTTCCTGAGGCCTTGCCTGAGCTGAAACAAAGGCACACACAAAAAAAACCCCACAACTTGTGATTATTGATCTCATTGTTGCCTCTAAACAATCCTTCTCCTCATTTTTTTTCCAGATAACTCCATGAGCTCATCTGACTGTGAGTGTTTTATTTCTTTCCTGAGTCACAACCGTGTGAAAAAAAATGCATTAGATGCATCTAAGTTATTGCTTTAGAAAGTGTATGTTTGCCTCCAGACACTACTGATGAATGCTTTGACTATCTGAACAGGTGCTGCAGGTGCTCTGTACTTTGAAGCAAACTAAACTTTTTGAATGTAGCTCTGCTTATTTTAGCCTCTGATCAATCTTGCCTCTGTGGTCTGTTAGTCTAATGAGTCCCAGAGAGAGAGAGGGTGGGTCACTGTTACTGCTGAATCGGTGAGTGCATGTTCAGGTGTTGATGCTGGTTCATTTCGTCCGCAGCTCCAGAGATAGATGAGGGGGCCGTTATGCAGCTGGCAGAGATGGGTTTTCCACTGGAGGCCTGCAGGAAGGCGGTGTACTACACAGGAAACATGGGCCCAGAGATGGCCTTCAACTGGATCATAGCCCACATGGAGGAGCCTGGTAAGGCAGCAAGGCCACATAGAGCATGGCAACATGGTGCTGAGGAACAGAGGGGATGCTTGACAATCACACACCGAGCAGCCTCCTTAAGGCTGTCCATCGAAACAGTAATTTTAGAGATTTCAAAGGTTTTCTACATGCTGGAGAGTGGACCTAGGATATTACTGCCTTTATATTAGACAATCAAGAAGGAACTTTTTGTCATGGCTAGTAATAGCCAATTTATTAAAAAACAAACAAAACAAACAACAAATAAAAAACACTCAGTGAACACATAAACAAGCGTTAAGTTGTTTTTGATGTGATAACTGATGTTTTCAGCTGTTGGATGATTCAAAGCACATTGGCATTTTTTATATTTTTATATATATATATATATATATATATATATATATATATATATATATATATATATATATATATATATATATATATATATATATATATATATATATATATATATATATATATATATATATATATATATATATATATATATATATACACACACAATTTATTTTTATTATTTAAATAGTACACAAGCAATGATCACACGAGCTAGGACACTGTGCTACTACTAGTTTGTATATGTACAGGAAGCAGGTTCGTTTTCCAGCTGCATGATTTATTTTAAAAACATTTTTATTTGCATGTTTTATTACAAAGCTACGGATAGACTATTTGATTTGAATCTTGAATCCAGTTTAGTAAAATCCAATGGTCTTTGCTTCTGCTTTATTTATTAGGTGTACATTTTCTGTTAAGCTCCTATCTGTCACTCATCACAAGTTGTAACTCTTGGTGAAAGATGTCCACACCCCAGTAAACATATTCTATCTATAAGTAAAGCATTTAAATGTATGTGGTGCAAGCTCCTGATCAGCAATACCCCCTAATAACCCACAATTGCTTTTTATTCTATAGATTCAAACACTAAAGGGGCATCCTGCTGTAAATCTGCTGTAATGGGATGCTAGCCAAAATTCATATATTTTGCTTATTTCCTGCAACTATGACTATATTTAAGATCCATTTTGGATGTTAAACATGTATTTTTAAAAATCTGTTTTAGGCAGATCATCATAAATATGGTGACAAATAAAATTCTGACCTGCTTTTTGAAAAACATGTTTTTTTGGTGGTTTAAAAAATAAACTACACCTAATGATGGAATATATACATAAACAAATTTTCAAAGGCCAATACATTGTAGACATTTTAAGCTCTCTGCTTCTGATTTAAATTAGGGCTCCACCTCACCTCCCTTTGGTGATGAGTATAAAGGGAGGGGTGTGGACTACTGCTATTTTGTTTATATAATGCATAATAAATAGCAGGATCTATTAGGTGATAAGTATATGCTTTGAATTTATCAAATTTTATTCCATTCTATTTAAAAAAAAAACACCTGGAAACACGATTTTCTTTGTCAGCAAACTAATTCCAAGCATACATCGTCAAAACGTAATAAGGGATAATAATATAAAAGGTCTTCAAAAGGTGTGCTGGTAAGTTGAGTGAGTGTTAGGAGGAAACTGAAACTGAGGAAAAACTGAACTTATTTTGTGGAAAAGGGACTTAAAACAATGGATCTTAAATCGGGCTCGGATCTGAGGCAGTATCTTTCGGATAGACAGAGTCTACTGGCTTTGAGAGGCTGCAAGACAAAGAACACAAAACGACAGGGCAAGTTTATTTATTAGGGACCTTTTGTAACACAGAGGTAATTTAAAGTGACGGACACATCAGATGTAATGTTAGTTCTTCTAGTCTGTATATATAGAAACCCGCCGCTGTTATTGCTGGTGCCACACTCTCTCCCTTCCTGGACTGCATCTATTTATCTGTGCATGTCTGTATATTACTGATCCTCACCAAAAACTTTGTGGAAGTCGACCCGGAGTATCAGAGCTGCTCAGCATTGGAGTATTCCCTCAGGCGTCGACTCGTGTCATTTTATATTTCCCTTGCTAGATGCAGAGTCTCTGTACAGTGGATGGAAATTAGAGCAGCCTCCTGCTGGTTAGTCTTTAAATGGGACTAATGCATCTGCAAAATGGCTGCATTCAGACACGGTAATATAAGCAAAATTGGCTGTTCAAGTGTGCCTCATAAAGTCTTATTCTTGCTCAGCTTTCTTCTCTTTGATTTGCCTCCCTCCCCCCACCATATAATTTCTCCTTCCCGGAGAGTTTCAGGTTCCTTGAAACGTATCGGCACAAGAAAGTTGCATGTCTTTTTGCAAGTTTCTTCATACTCATTACATTGTAATTTAACAAGAGAATTAACTGCATTCGTTTTTATTTTCACCAATTAATTTGCATAGATTAGTAGGAAGCGCAACAGTTTGTGCAGATTTATTGTAGATGTGTAGGAACATTCACATGTACCCTTTCTCAGCCACAAACGGAGCCTGTTGATGCACATAATTCATCCATATCCAGCATAATGTGGAATCCAAATGATATGGTGTCAGGAGTATTATGATAATGCCATCTGCACAGATGGTTTGTGGTGCATTTACAGGTCGGTTGAAAATAATAACAGCCTTAGATTGCAACCCATATCACTGTTTTTTGGTATAAAATATATTTCTACAAGGCATATAGAAGCCAACTCAATAACTCAGAACATTACTGAAAGGTTCATTTATTTCAGTAACTCAATTCCCAATGTGAAGCACATTATATAAATTAATTACACACAGACGGATGTTTCCAAGCCTTTATTTCTTATAATTATGAAGATTATCTGCTCACAGCTAATGAAAACATGACATTTGAGATTAGGGCATTGATTCAGACTGACACAATACTGAAATGTGTACTTCGTGAAAAGAACGTGTAACACCTTTTATGGTTGTTGTTTTAAAAAGGTACTTCTAATCTGACAAGCATGCCTGATCAAAATGCATAAGCTAATTTATTAAATATGACAGTATTTTTCACTATTAGGTGTAGCGGCATAATAGAGAACCACCTTATAAAACAGTCATAACATACGTGACTCTGGTTCTGTGTAATTGAGTCAATAAACGAAAAGGGTCGTGTTGGAAATCATAGCAGTGTGGAGTTCAGTCAGAGACGTCATTAATTCTGTGAAATAAACCCGTAGCAAATAAGTGACTCTTATTTAGGACTGAAATATTGTAATGTTAAATCTTCAAGCTTTATTCTGTTTAGAAAGTAGTATGTAAAGAAAAATGCTCATATTTTTTTAATTTTTGGTAGATTTATGATAGCTGTTGCATATTTTTCTTTATGTTTGCTATGAATTAGAATGTGCGGCTTTCCCAATTCTTTTGTCTTTATAGCATACAGAGGTTATACCAGTAAGGATATTTACTTCCACTTTTAAACACTTTTTTAGTTTTTGTTTTTGAATAAAACTGCACACATCTATTGTTTTCTGGTTTTACAGAAAAGTTATCTGAGGGGTGAACACAGCTAGCTAAGCAAGTTAAGAGCAACATAAACTTGTCTACAGTATGAATACAGTATGAACTCAATAATTATTTTTATACAGTAGAGTTTATTAGACTTCATTGTAGCCACATGATGTAGAGAAAACCAGTAAAATGGGCACATCGTGTTTCCACTTATCAGTAAACTTATCAGCACTACTTATCAGTAAAAAAAAGTCTCTCTGCAGATGTAATTTTGGGAATAAAAACAACTAATGTGCTCTTTTTGTTCACACTTCAGCTACTAGTTGACTGTTTTCAATGCCTCGGTGTTGGTTTTAATAGAACCACACAATTCTCCTTTTTATTAGAGCTGCATGCAGTCAAGGTCAATCTCTTAGATTTAATGTATTTCCAAACTAATGTCTTTTCAGTAAATGTAGAAACATGCCTACAATGAGCCATTGAAGTATGGTTTATTGACCCAGCTCTGATGATAACATCTCGAAGACGGGCATTTTCATGTGATTAAAAAAAACAAAACAAACAGCTTGATTATTAGTGATGAGGATGCAAGACTAAAAGGCCAAGATGGAAAACGGCAGTGTGAGATAAGTGCTATGCATTTTCATTTATGCCAATGGCTATAATAGAGGCTCTCTTTAGTACCAGTGCAAGACTATCTGATATAGAAGTGTCCTTGTTCCTTGGTTGAAGGAAATTGTTGTCCAATTTGATTTGGTTAAGGAGACCTAAACAAGCAGCTATTATAACTACATCTTTCAGGGTTAAATCTGAAATGGTGTTACCACATTATTCCAAGTGGGTTGAATCTCCCTCTTACCTCATAAGTAATTTCATAACAAAAAAACATTACTGTGATCTTGATTGGTTTCCAAGCAACACACAGACACAACAACCAAAGGGTCACAGAGGCAGAAAAGGATGATTGGTACCGTACACGGATGCAGAACATTAGGAAAATGTGCAACCTGCAATCCCCATCCTTCCAATATCTATACCCACTTAACCTTGCAGGGTTGTGGGGGGACTGGTGCCTATCCCCAGTGGCATTTGGACGAGAGGCAGGGTGTACTCTGGACAGGTTGACGGTCACTAACAGCGACACAGAGGCGGAGCTTTGTGAATTTGCCCCTATGTCTCCCTTCAAAACTTCACCGAAATAAGATTTAGGCTTCTGGGGCAGGGAAAGTCCTTCTGGTTGGACATCTACAATTTAGGCAAAGATACCAAGGACTTGTATGCTATTTTCTTCACAAAGTCTGTTTCTGTACTGATATTGCACTGGTTGATATTGAGGTGACAATGCATTTTCTTTTAAAAAGGTGTAACTTTTACACATCTATAAAAACACTTTTGCACTAATTCTTGAAAAATTAAAAGCTCTGATTTTTCTCAAACACAATGAGGTTTGTTAACAGAAAAACCGACCATTAAGTCTCAGATGAATTGTCTTCTTAAAGGTATACTATGCAACCGGGATTGATTTTCCAGCGAGGATTCCCCCAGAGGGCGAAAGTAAAAGTGCACTGTCGTAAATATGCTCAGCTGTTCTACTGGTTTCTCCGTCAAGCCAGGCGCGGTTGTTTTGAGTTTAGCAGACAGGCGAACGCAACGAATCACCATGTCTACTAACACAGTGAAAGTATGAACATGCACACACAGAGAGAGAAACCATTCCAATGCAGTGTTTGTCCTAGGAATTTGCTTACCGGATGAGTGGAGCGGGGGGGAGACAAGCTTTGCGTGCATATGGAGTTAGTTTTTTTTTTTTTTTTTTTTTGGAATGTTGGCCAGGTGGTAGCGTGAGGGAAACCCTACAATGTTACTTACAATCACATCAGCAGAAACGCGAGGTCCGCGTCAGCCTTGCAGCCTTCTTTTTCTTTTAGCTCTCGCCATTCAGAAAAAGCTTGCCCGATGTTCACCCGTGTACGACTCCTCTCTCTGTCCAGAGACATTTTCCTCTTTCTTGCCTGCTCCAACATGGGCTTTCGCTGTTTTCTCGCTGGTTCCGCCATAATAACTGCACAAATCTAGCAACGAGCCTGCCTTTCACTGGGGGCGTATAGCAGTTCTCGCCGTAAAGCAAGACCGACTCTCGCGATGCACACGAGACTACGGAGCCTGTGTGTGCGGGCCAAGGGCTCCTGCAATTGCAAGTACGGTATTTCCCCCACAGACCACCAGGGCGGCCGAGAAAACCTTAGTTCGACCTGAAATGACTCATTTAATCATCCAAAATGGTATGGAACACATTAATTAACTGAAAAATGTTGCATAGTATGCCTTTAATGTCTAGACTTGTTTTGAGCTCTGCAGTTTTGCACTGGTTGAGTTCAGCATATATTTTTCTTCCTTATGTCTGTCTTTCATTCCTCTGTTTGGTAATTAAAGTGTCCGTGGGACTTCTCTGGCTACGGTCAAGGACTTGAAATGTAATTTTTATCTTCCCAGTACTAATAAATCCTTACTATTTCAAAATGCCTTTTCTCAATGTTCTTGCAGACTTTGCCGAACCTCTCACTCTGCCCTCAATGTTGGAGCCTCTCCCCTCCACCAGTGACAGCCCCATGGGGGCGACTCCACTGGACAACTCACCCCCCGAGGAGAGCGTCGCCATCCTTACATCAATGGGCTTTCCTCGCAATCACAGCATCCGCGCACTCAAAGCCACGGTTGGTGATCTGCTGACTGTGTTCATTACCTTCTTTTGCACCTCCTTGACTAAGATAATGTGCTTCTCCTTTTGGGATATTGGATTAATATTGCTTGTGAACATGCATCATAAAGGCTAATGTAACATTCTCAGCAACAGTTTTGTAGCAATTAGATGTGAATAGAGGACCATGATGTTTGACAGATGACATTGTGATCTGTGGTGAAAGCAGGGAACAGGTGGAGGAAAATCTAGAGATTAAGGTTTGCCCAGGAAAGAAGAGGGAATGAAGGTTAGCCATAGCAAGACAGAATGCATGTGTGTGAACGAGGAGCAGAGATATAGCAGGTGGAAGATTTTTTGTATTTATGGTCAAGAAATCACAGCAACACCGAGTTTGGAAAAGCGGTGAAAAAATGTGTCCAAGCAGGTTGGAAGAGGTGGGGACATGGCAGGTGTGTTGTGTGATAAAAGAGAATTGGTGAGAATGAAAGAAAAGGTGTACAAGACAGTGGTGAGACCTGCGGTGTTGTTGAGGAGGAGACCGGAGGCAGAGCTGTAGGGTACTAGAGACGAAGATGTTGAGGTTCTCTTTGGGAATAGATAGGATAGGATCAAGAACGAGTTCATCAGAGGGACAGCTCATGTTAGATGTTTTAGAGATAAAGTCTGAGAAAGCCAGGCTGAGATGTTTTAGACATGTTTAGACGATGAATAGCAGAAGGATGCTGAGGCAGGAACCTCTTGGCAGGAGGCATAGAGGAAGACCAAAGAGGAGATTTATGGATGGAGTGAAAGAGAACACCAGGATAGCTGGTGTGAGAGAAGAAGATGCAGACGATGGAGTTAGATGGGGACTAACGACTTGCTGTGGCAACCCCTGGAAGGGAAAAGTAGAAATATGGGAATTCAGTGTCTTCAGAAAAATGTTTGCACCCCTTAGACTCATATTTTCTCACGTTAACACCCACAAACCTCAACGTATTTTATTAGAATTTCATATGATGGACCACATTCTGCGTAATTGTGAACTTGATGAAAAAGCATACATGGTTATCAAATATTTTTACTCATAAAAATCGGAAAAGTGTTGCCTGCATATCCATTTGTCAATACTTTGTAGAGCCACTTTTAACCCACGGCAATTACAGCTGCGAGACTTTTGAGGCATGACTACCAGCTTTGCACATCTCTGCGGTGTAATGCGATAAGTGAGTAATTTTGGCTGAACGCATGCAGAGCTGAGCCGCCTCAGCGTGGGCGGAGACGGCCGTCACGTCTGACCTGCTCAAAGAGGAGAAGTCTCGGGTAGATGGTCCTTCAGCTGCCTCTCGTACAGACTGTCAAAAGAAAGCGGAGACAGTCAGGCCCGAGCAAGACAAAGGATGTGGACTAAGAGCCACCTACACAGTGCGTTGAGTGTCTCTAACAAATGGAGGGCTAAAAGCAAAACTTCAAGGAAACTGGAGCTCAGGTTAAAGACGAGAAAAGCAGGAGGAGGGCAGGAAGTGAAGTGGCTTTTGAAAAGAGGGCAACGACCGAGCAAGGCGATGAAGAGCAGACTCTGTAAGCCATAAAAGGCTCTGGCTGCCCTACTTGTTCACTTTCCAAAGTTCAGGTTTATTCGGTCCTGCATGTCAGTGATTAAAGATGTCTGCTCCGCGGGGTGTTTACAAATAGTCCCAGCAACACACAAATGCCTCCTCCCCTCACCTCCGTGTAATACAGACCATCTGGTTGAGAAACGGCACATGTCTCAGGAACACATGGAAAAATCAGACGACTGGTTACAAAAAAAAAAAACAACAACAAAAAAACACTAATTGTGCAAAAAAAAAAGAAAAAGAAAAGGTTTTTACTTCTTTAATGAGTCGAAGAATGCACATCCTGCACATTTATTAGCTCCTCCAGCCTCGAAATGGCCTCCGATTCTCACGTTTCACGTTTCATATTTCAAACTGCCCCTCTCAGCAAAAAATAACCGAGCAGACGGCTGGCAGGAAGCAAAAATAGATACCGGGCTTTCTTGTGCATCATTAGTAAAGCCACAGTGCTCACTGGCAGCCACGCTGTTGCTGCTGCTGTGGTTGTTGAAGTGGCGGAAAAAACAAAGAATGCTTGTTCCTCCCGAAGGAGGGGAGGTGTGAATCGGAGAGGGGGACTCACCGCTGGTTTATTGTCAGACCGTATTTAGCATGAGGGATGTTTATCTGACCCCAATGACCTCTCCGAGGGATAAAAACAGATGCCATCAGCCACCCCCCCCCCCTCGCCTCCCCATACGTTCCCCAGACTCCCATTCTCCACCAGTCACACCTCTGCTCCGGATTCAAAACAAACGTCTTCAGGGAAGGTTTATCACAGCTGGAAGCCTCCTGCCTCTCCGGTGAAAGATTGCTAATTTCTCATGTTCGTCATGGGGCAAACAACACAGCAGCAACACTAGAACAGCAAACATTTCTAATCCTGTTATCAGTAGTATGTGCTAAGATTGCAGCGGTTTGTCAAAGTAATCACACTCCTTTGAATTTTTCCTAATTTCGTCACTTTACAGCCACAATTGTGGTATGTGTTTTAACTGATGTTTTATGTGCTAGGCTAACACTGTGTAAGAATAGTGACCGATGGTTTTCCCAGAGTGTGGCATTCATTTTTTTAACCTGCCTCTTTTACTCGAATAAACCTAAATAAAATCACGTGCAAGCAATTGTCAACCGAAGGTCCTTCAGAGTTTTTTTTTAGACAACATTAGGTAACCAACAGCACCATGAGGACCAAAGAACAACCAGACATGCCAAGGAGAAAGGTGTAGAGAAGTTGAAAGCAGGGTGAGGTTATAAAGCAAATGCAGAACGTTGAACATTTCACATCCTAACCTGCCATTTAAGCCCTTCATTTGACAATAGAGGACGGCGCTGTTGCAAACATTACTCTACAGAGCAGGGCAGAAGCAGACAGCGTTACCTCTGCAGCAGCTGCAGAGATTCGGAGCTCAGGTGCTGATTTCTTGCACAAGTCACTATCATATTACCTTGTGTGGAATGTTGTAAATATATATATATATATATATAACAATGTGTGTATTCTGGAACATGTAACAAAAGTAATTTCCCTCTTGGATTATTAAAGTATGTCTGATTCTGATAGGACAACTATTAGTTATCCACGCCACAAATCTGGCCTTTGTGAAAAAGTGTCGAGGAAAAAAAAGCCCCTGTTGAAAGAAACCTATAAAAAGTCCCATTAGCTGTATGAGACAAGATATGCAGGAGACACAGTAAAGATGTGGAAGAAGGTGCTCTTTCAAGGCGAGCCCAAAATAGGACCTTTTTTTTGTTGTGCTTGCAAAACGTTACATTTAGTGGAAATCTATCGCCCTCAAGACTCGATTCGAACAACGAATGATGGTGTGAGTGTGAATGTATTTCTTCACCAGGAAAAGGGAAACTCGTAACAGCTGTTGGGAAATGTGATGCCGATAAATACACAACAGTCCTGGAATGAAACCCTTTCTGTAGGACGACAACCCTAAACGTGCAGCCCAGAGCTACAGAGGACAAGTTTAGACCAGAGCATTTAGCTGGTTTAGAGTGGCCTAGTCAAAGTTCAGATCTAAATGCAGCTGTTGATCTGTGCCAGGATTTTGAAATTGATGTTCGGATACTGAAGCTTTTTTTGCAAGGGCATATCCGGTAGAAAATTGCACCAGAATACTTGCAACTGTAATTAAAGTGAAAGGCGCTTCTGCAAATTGCTGATTAAGGGTGCAAGCCACACTTTTCCAATGGTGATTTGTAAATAAGTAATAAACCCACACATTTTTTTTTCAACTTTACAATTATGTACTACTTTGTGCTGATCTATCACAAATGAAATCCTGGTTTTGTGACAAAATATGAAGAGTCTAAGTGGTGTTAATACTTCTCCAAACTACTGTTAATGTTTCTAGTGTCGCGTACATGTGGCAACCCTACATAATTATACTGCAAGAAATATCTTTTAGCTTGGCATCCTCTTGCAATCTTGCAGAACAACAACCTGGAACGAGCCCTCGACTGGATCTTCACCCATCCAGCGGAGGAGGAGAGCGACGCCCTCTCAGACATGGCGGACTCGCAGTCCAACGACAACACCTTTTCCAACCTCAACTCGCACAGCGACTCCACGCTGTCTCCAGACAGAGACATGTCAGGCCCCAGAGTCAAAGATGGACCAGGACGTAAGTGCTCCATGCTTACTGTGGCTGCCTCTGATCTTTTTTTAATCTGTTGTCTATCTGGGAAGTTACATAAGGTCATCAGACTTGGACTTTTTAAGCATCTTTGGCAACTATTCCTACAAGAAAAGAAGACTCGCCCAGATTGGACAGAGATTTTCTGCATTTTCGTGTAATGCAGTGTATATTTCCCCAAAAGCTTTGCGGCAAAGTGCTAAACAGGAGAGCCGAGCATGTAAAAGTAAAGCTGACATTAAAAACCCTCGAAATGCCTTTGCTTGTTTAAATTATGCAACAGTTCTGTGTTAGTTTGTCTCTCATCATGTTTGTGGCTTTTCTTCCCTTAAGGATATGAGCTGTTTGCCTTCATCAGCCACATGGGAGCCTCCACAATGTCTGGACATTATGTCTGTCACATCAAAAAAGAGGGAAGGTGAGTTGCAGCCTGTCGCAAATACATTAAGTCGTGAACTAAGTGGACAATATCCACACTTCTCCTTTAGCCACACAAGTGTGTTTCATCCCATTTGCTCTTGTTTCATTCATGGCACTAAAATGTGTTCAAAATTAGTTTATTTAAAATATAATTTTTAGATAAAAATAGAAACCTCGGAGCAGATTAGAATCCTTTTTCACACGTTGCCTCTTGATTCAGGTGGGTGATCTACAACGACCACAAGGTGTGTTTGTCAGAGAGGCCTCCAAAAGACTTGGGCTACATCTACTTTTACCGTCGCCTCTCGAGCAGTTAAAACCACTGCCTCCCTCCTTCCTGCGAATCTTTAAATAACTTCAGTCTTGTACCCAGAAAAACTGGCAGACACCTGAAACATCAGCCGCAGCGGAAACGATGGAAGAAACCTCACAGACCAGCTTCTTGCCTTATCGTCATCTCACACAGGAGTAACCAGGAATACTGGTCCTAAAAGGAAAGCGATGTGCTTTTTTTTGTGTGCGCATTTGTTGTGTTTATGCTTTAAATGTATATTTCATTGTTTATGTTGAGAGAGAGAAAGAGGAAAAGAGGGGAAAAATTGTGTAGGTACACAGGGACGCGTGCAATTTCTACTTTTCTGGAAACAAAATGATGCGACATATCAGATCAGGTTGTTCCTCCTCTCTGCCTTCAGCTGCTGTGCCGCACTTTCAGAGTGCTACATTTTATAAATGTGTGCTTAGATGGCAGCGCAACACTACCAGCCCAGAAATGCTCAGAACCTGCAACAAAAGAAACCTGATGGGTCTGTTGTCGATGGCTTACAATGAATGTTTTTCCTTGTGGGGTAACTTTGAATGCCAAGAAAATTCTTCCAAATGTAGGAAAGTGCCGGGAAGGTTGAAATAATAAATGTTACCTAGACTGTAAATATACGGTATTAGTTGCTGGATTACAGCTGAACACTGCCCCAGAGATGAGAGAACAATCTGTGTTTTTCACTTTGACAAAGACGTCTCCGCTTCTCTCTGCGCTGACTGACCTACCAAAACTTGATCCATTTGTTTTGCTAAAAGCACTTTCAAACAAACAAAAAAATGTGTTATATTCTGCATTTGATGCAGAAGAGGTGGAGTAACAAAAATATACAAGTGAATGTGATATCTTAAGTTAAATTATTACTTAAACCACATTAGTATTTAATGAATGCCCGATTGGAGCATGTAGAGGCTTATTTAAATGAATGCTAAATCAGTGCTGCACCTATAACTTGTACAAAAGTTTTTGGTCCTGAACTTTTTAAGCAGTTTTTTTGCTCAAATTGCAAATTATTTGCTTCCTTTGCAAATTTGAACTCAGCTGCACCTGCAGCAGTTTGGTTCCTTTATCACGCCGACAGATTCAGACTGTGACCCCAAAAAGGAAAAATTTATGTTTTCACTGACTTGTTAAAACTTTTTAGGACTCTTGTCGCATTGATACATTTGAACACTTGTCTGGAGCAACACGCACTGCAACTAAACTGGAGGTGAAGGCTGCACACTGATCTGTATCTGTATCTCCCCCGCTGCTTGTCCGTTGCCGAATGTAAAATTTAATGGTGCTCACTGCAAACCGAAACCTCATTTTCCACAAACCTACAGGAATAATTCAGCTGATTAGTCTTTAGAATCTAATTGGAATGTTTCCAATATGCAAGATGCATGGAGTTGTAGACTTTTACTGTTTGTTGCTGTCAAAATCATCTCAGAACTGGTGCTCAGATCATCTTTTAATTTTATAGTTTAGCTTGAACCAGTTAGTGGTAAATATACGGAGGTTTAAAAGAAAATTTGTTTGAAAACTGTTTAGTCATTTCAATGCGATCGAATAGAAAGGGATCAGACTGTACTGAGAACAGCTGGTTACCCCTCCCCCACTTGTTGCTGCACACTGCTCAGCTCTTCTACATTCAGCTGTGGTGTGAAAAAGAAAATAAAGTGCCCATTACTCTTATTAATCAACTAATGTCAGCTTGAAATACTTGAGAGACTCTAAAAGAGCAGAACAGCAAGAAGGCATAACATTTTGTGCCATAAGCACTTGGAAACTGAGTAAATTTAATTGTCCTTTGTTTCATAGTTCGCTATGCATCAAAAGGGCAGTAAAAATAAATAATTTAGCTATTAATCTATGTAATTTATGTTTGCAGCGGCAATTTATGTTCAAGAAAAGCAATTATATTGCATTATACATTATATCTTTGTTGTTTTTAAACACAATAAAACTGTGGTATTTTAACTCAAGGTTATTATACCGGCAGTACGTCATCTCGTACTGGCCCATGCCTATTTTTGCCCATAAGTTTGACTGGAATAGAAGCTGGTTTTGTTGGATGCATCTTAGCAAAAGACAATGCAATGTTACAAAGTGTTGGCCTTTTTATTGTCCATTGACATGCTGTGTGCAGTAACTCAGTGGTCTCTAAAGCTGGAGTCAAAAATCAGGAGGGGGGACGTCTTGAGATCCCGTTCAGAAGTAAAATCCAAAAATGATGGGAGATAAAAATGGATAAAGACTGTATATTGGGTGCTGATTGTCTTTATTTGACATGCTAGTGATGAATGGATACTCCACCAATAAACTGGTCACATGTCTTGGTTAGTTTTGGGGATCAGAAGCTGAAAGCTTTGGGAAAAACTACAGTGATGCACTTTCAGCATTTTTTCCCCCCAAAGATGACCTCTGTGGGTTATAAAGTTTATGTTGTCCTCCAAAAGTCAAGTCTGGCTATACATGTAATTCTGAACATATTGGTAGACACCAAACAACCAATGTTAAATTGGTGTTTTGTAAGAAATTTGTTTGACATAAAACAACCAAAACTGCTAGCTAGAATATGATGGAATGGCAACAAAAAAACAAAACGCTAAATGGGCAGTGGAGTTTTTCCTCTGATAATCCTCATTACAGATGAAACACTATTTGGACTAAGACTCAATTTACAGGATAAATCTCAATTTCCACTGTGCTCCTCTTTAACAACGCTGTGCCTAAACCTCTCTGGAAAAATCTTAACTCACAATCCGACCTCAGCCTCTCACTAAACTGCTGCTGTGTTTCTCGTCTATGCAGCAGGAAATATTGCTAAAAATCTCTATGCAAGTCCTGCCTTTCCGCTGCTCATCATCAGCTGAAGACTGATGAGGTTTTTGTCTCGCTCAGCTGTGGTCGGTTTATAATTGTGTCCTCACGTTCTGTGAAGTTTGTGCCACTTCTCTGTTTCTTGCGCCTGCCTGGTTATATATTTCTCTTTTGTTTTTGTTTTTTCCCCCTTATGTTGTTTTCAACTCTCCCTCTGCTCAGTCTGTTTTAGACTCCTTGTTCGATTTGTTACAAAAAACAGGTTTCACATTCAGCATGTGGGCGAAACGTCAACATGTAGTTGTTTTAGATTGTACAATGGTACATTTGCAGGTTTTATTCTTTTTATTTTTTTCCATTTACCTAAAACATGTTCTTCACTTGTTTTTTTTCTCTCTGCTGCGTTTTTTGCAAAAAGATTTGTGCCATTTCTGTAGTTTTCATTAGTTTTTTTTCTTTTTTTTGCTGATGGGGATTATTTTAAGGTGACTTTTGTAATGTAGCCGTTCATCCAAATATGGCTTCACAGTACGTTAACGCCGTACAGTATATCCAGTGGCACTGTTTACTTTATGATGTTTGGATAATTTAATAAACTCCACATTTGTTGACGCGTGGCTCATTTTCTTTTGAATCTGCAGTGTCACACGTGATGATTATTATTATTTTTTTTTCAAAGTTGTAAGACTAAAGTCAAGACAGCTTTACTTGTACGTACCTTTCATACAGCGGGTAATCCAATACATTAACATACTGAAATTAATAGCAGGCAGCAGATTCTCTGTTCCCTGTTTAAAAAACAAACAAAAAAAAACTTTATTCTGTTTGAGATGGTAGTGGGCTTAAATATACATTGGTAAAATAAACGGACTTGAGCTTTGTTGTTGAAACTCAGGCGTTAGACCATGAAGACGTCTAGGTTTTTTGCCTGCTCTCCCGTCATCTGCCCCATGCAGTGAAATTGGATTTGGGTTCCTGACGTCACAGGATTCCTGTTTGTTCTGCATTAAGCTGGAGGAAATTCTGACCTGGACACTCAAGGATGTTTTGGACACAGTGGCTCAGTGACTGTATTCAATCTTATTTATATAGTGCAAATTCATGAAACATGTCATCTTAAGGCACTTTGCAAAGTCAAATTCAAATTCAATCAGATTATACAGATTGGTCAAAAAATGTCCTATATAAGGAAACCTAGTTGATTGCATCAAAGTCCCGACAAGCAGCATTTACTCCTCATGAAGCGTGGAGCTACAGGGAGAGTCGTCTGCAATGTCCATGGCTTTGCAGCAATCCCTTATACTGAGCAAGCATGAAGCGACAGTGGAAAGAAAAACTCCCCATTAACGGGGAGGAAAAAACCTCCAGTAGAACCGGGCTCAGTGTGAACGGTCATCTGCCTCGACCGACTGGGGCTTAGAGAAGACTGTAGGGGACTATGATCAAGTGGTGGCATACAAATACATTTCTATGCCATCAGCACAGATATCGTAGGGAGATGCTGTAGCACTCCATATTCTGAACCAGCAGGATCATATAGATGTTGAATAAGAGTGGCCCGAGGAATAGAGCATTGAGGTACCCCAAAAGAAAGACACGTAAGCAGAGAATATATAACAATAGTTTATTTTAAAAGTTTACTTCCATACTTTTGTTTTAAAGGTGCTAATGCTTTATATGTGATTATACAAGTTGATTAATAATCAATATAGTGTGTGGTTCATTAAATGGGAGAACGTATAGAAAGTATATCATTTCTAGTTTCATTCATCAAAATATAGTTGTATTCATTCATGTGTGATGCTTCAATTAAATAAGACAAACTGTCTCTACACATGTCATGAAGGAAGGGAGAACCAGAAACGGCATGGATTACTAGCCTTCATGAGACCCGACCTATAAGCAGCTTTAAATGGTTTTGAAATGCATTAAAGTTAAGCAGCAACAAAGCCGGCATATATATTATTACATCCGTGAAGCACAAATTCTTTACAATTTTTGAGACATGAAATGTAATTGACCCTTAATAAAACATAGAATACAAGCAAGCAAAATGGGAAATTTAATAAAGATAAAGAATAAGGTATTCTTGGACCATAATTAAATATTTTTCTTCAGTTTATTGCTTTCAAATGTGTTTTCTTGACATCTTGACAATTTATTTTATCCCAGTTACATAGTCGTTTACAAACTTTTGCTCTTGATATGAACAGCATCATAAAATAGAGCTGTTTCAACATGTAACCTTAATTCAGATTACAGAACAAGCCCCAAATGATTATAGCTGTAAATGGAGCTGAAATCACAATTTCAAATAGTTCTAATAAATTGATTTGCATTTTTACTTCATATTTAGCACAACAATTTTGAATCCTTATACCCTTGTGCAAACTATTGCATATCTGCTTTGTTTTTCTCAAATGGTGGCTTTAAAACACTACTTTCTGCTCATCTGATACTGTAACTTGTAATTTTATCTGCAGCTAAACAAAGCTGCCAGAGAGTTGTTTTTTTATGGGTTAAAAGAATCTCTCACGATCATTGCAAAAAAGGGATGCCAACAACACCACACCTAGGCACTACTGCTGCAAACTCAATATAAATGGTACTCAAATGTTGCAGCAATGACGAGATAAGGTTAGTAATCTTACGCTACACCATGCAGAAGGGTTCAAGTGGCTCCAACAGCTTAACTGTAGGACTCAGTTTCTGATAAAATTCAGATAATTACTTTTGACCACTTAGGGGCACTCAATGACTGCATATAGCGCATTAGAACTCTCCTCCCCAGATGGACTAACAATCGATAAGGGTGGGGAAAAAAAAAACAGACATTGACATCACCGTAACAGCAACTTATATCCTTCATCCCAATATGCTCGCACTATACCAAATGGGGGCACATAATTAGCAACATGCAAAACTTATAGAAATGTAAAAAGTAGTTTTAGATATGCCAACAAACATGGCAGGATAAGAAAGAAACGGCGGCAAAAGTAGAGTTTCATAGGTCCGGGTGACTACGGCAACTACCAGCGTGTTAATAATTAGATGTATTTTAAAAATTTCAAGATAATAACCAACTGTGATCGCCGGTTGTATCAGGAAACTATAATTTAAGCCTAGATTTTTTTAATTTTTTTTTTTTTAATAAAATTACATGTTTTTTTCCTTATCCTCATTGTTTTGCTGGAGTCCTGCACATGTTGTCTTATATGCCACAAAGCAAACCTTGTGTTTAACAAACACTGAATATATAAATATTGTTTTAATGCTACGGTTGCAGTATATTGCAGAAATATTGAAAGGGAACTTCTTCATGTGCTTAAATTGTATATATATGTATTTATATTAGTGATAGCAAAAGTAAGCACTTGCATGCATTAAAATGAGAGTGTCATTCTGTGCCATAACAAACATGCTATCGGCCTTGTGATGTACCTCAGGAGCATGCGCTAAGCTACTTCAGTTCACCTGAGAAGGTAGTTAATCCTAAAAAAGTCTGGACTTTAAGCTGGCAGCTTAAAGTTGTCTTGTTTTTTTTTTTTTTTTCCATTTCAGCACATTTACAGATTTAAAAAAATTTAACACCCAAAACCACTGGTAAACTGAAACTGATTTAAAATTAACAAAATTACCAGACATCAAGTTTTCTACAGTTCTGTTGAAATGGAGGACAAACGGAAACAGGTTGTGTTTATAAAATAATTTTGAAGAACGTTTTTCTTTTCTAAAAGTAATTAAGAAGGTTATAACAACAAAGACACAGGATGAAGACGGACAGAGGCTTGTCTAGGACTGGACACTGTGCTCAACAAACACAACCCAGCGGACAGTAACAGCAGCGCGTACATGACATCTGACTTTTGTAAGTTTGCTTTCAGGAAATTTCCACCTGAGACGACCACTGGAGGATGTAATGGAGGATATCCATTGACATCTGTAATCATTTTTGATCATTTGTATGTGAGAGCTTAGAGCGAGAACATTTCTGGAGCCAGAATCTTTCGACCATCTCTAGAACAGAACGTTTTAAGAGAATTAACGTACTGAACTAAAGAAATGGTTTTGAACTAAATTTAATTTTAAAGGACTATGTTTCACTTTCTGCAGTCATTAAGGAGTTAATTAGCTCTAAATTGGCAGAACTGTTTTGTTTTAGAAGTAAGCTGCACTGGACTTTGCCAACAAAGCGCTGGGTAAATGTATCCCATGATCATTTCAATGAGTGAAGGAGGAAAGGCTATAACTAAAGCAACATTATAACATTTCAGGCAGCTGGGGGGAGTTTGTGAGAATAATTTAATTTGGGGTGATTTTGGATGCACAAAAAAATAGACAAATTTATGCAACGAAAAGAAAATGCATAATAGTAGTCGTTCAGCGCACCAGAAACTACTGATAATCTCATTTACTCCAGCAGTTTGTAGATAATCCTAATGTGCAGACAACCACGATAAGATCAAAACTACAATAAAACCAGACAACCTGCCATAGGAGCATTAACCTGTGGGGACAGTACTGTGCCCGTATTCACAAAGAGTCCTGAGACTAAAAGTAGCTCTTAGTCACATCATTTTAGGAAACATTTTAGAATTTCCCTTATTCTAAGATTTTTTTCTTAGAATTTTGCCTCGATGAAATAAAAGTGATTCACAAAGCATCTTAGGTCTTAAGTGAGCTCCTAAAGTGAAAAACAAAACGTTAGTATTGAGGAGGACCTTTAGCCAGTCTGTAAGCAGGGACAATGGCACAAACAGAGAGAGCTAACCAGTGGAGGAAATGAGCACATAAACTTCTTTAACATTGACACAATTATTAGTATGTAGGTAAGATAAACTTTATCATCCCTACAGGGGGAAATTCATTAGTTTCAGTGACCCGATGGGTTACAGGTGCAGCTCTAGTAACTTAATCATAGGAAAAATATTGAATAATCATGAATTAAAAATGGAGAAATTTACAAAATATACACATTAAAAAAGTGAGAAAATATTTTCTGTATTTCATTATGTCAGTAGCCTAAACGGTCATCTAGAAGTTCACTTGTGCGATCCCTTCCTCTTACTTTTGATTGCTGCAGTGCTTCTCACTGCTGCGTAAAAGCACCAAGATGCACAGAGAAAAAGATGTGTAGATCTGCGACAATACACTTCAATGTCATTGTATTTGCCCTGTGATCCAGGGACTAATTTACCTTTCAACACTCTATTCTCCGCCCAGAGCTGTATGGACAGAGGCGCTGCTGTCCAGTTTGTTTTTTTGCACCCTTTGTCTCCATTTTATGTCACTTTGCCAAATAGTAGCAGATAATCTCAGTAAAATGGTGACTATTTGGTTACAATCACTGGTGAGTGTTCATTAATATCAAATATATAAAGTAGTAAAATGACTGCTGAGTAAACATTGCATGAGGCAAATCAAAAATAACGAGGATGTAAATAAGGTGTGGTCACAGGCATTTTATTGCTGTGTGACAATTAATTTAATTTACTTTCATCATGTCACACATTTCATAATCCAGTCTAAATGGTTCATTCCTGTCTTTTGATTACTAGGAACAAAACTGTGTTTTTTCTTCTTGTCCTATAAACCAATCACAGGTCTTAAAAGACAGCATCACGCCTAGAAATGGGGTCAATCACACCTCCTGACTAAGATAAAAATGTCTGTAAATTCTTTACTCAGTTGCTCTCAGCAGCTTTCTGAATCACTCTTAATCTGAGACACCTAGGTAGGACTTTTTAGGCTAAGAAAGGAGCTCTCTGAGAGGACTCTGAGAATCTTTGTGAATACTGCCACTGGTTGATGGTGAAGTGGAATGACAACAATATACAATTTTCTTTTTTCCACAAATAAAAATTTAAAAGGTGATACATGCATTTGCAATAACTTTGTAAAGGTCTCAGATGTTCGTTAGAAAACATTAGTGAACAAACAGCATCATAAAAAATAGGTCTAGGATGAGGTGGAAAAGCTGAAAGCAGGGCAAGGTTAAAATAGGTAATGTCCTAAGCTTTAAACATCTTATGGAGAATTGTTCAATTAATCAACCAGATTGTGAACGAGTGTAACGCAGCTGGAAAACTACCAAGATATGGTAAGAGTGGTTTAAGTCATTTTCCTTAAAACCCACTATTCTGCATGTTTTTTTGGTGTTTCCTTACCACCACACACAAATGCATGTCAAAGTTTTCTGATTTTCTTTTTGGAAGAAAAAAAAGAAGGAAACTGTCTATCAGTTTTCTTCCACTTCCCAACTATGCATTTTTGTGTCACTGATTCATAACAATTCCAGTAAGATACGTTGAAGCTTGTGGTTGTAGAAACGTGACACGAACGAATACTTCTCCAAACAAAGAGAAAAGTGAGCTGGCATGTCAGAGGGAACGGTGATGAATTTTGTGTGTGCAGCTGCAGCCAAATATGCATGACTATGTCACAGATTCATAGTGTCAGTGCTGCACTTCAGCCGGTTTGTGTTTGTTCTCCCCCAGCCGCCTGATAAAACACTCCTTCTAACACAGAGTGTGTCATCCCAGCTGCAGCGTTTGGAAGATGAATGGTTCTGGTATTGGTCTCTGGTCCCCGCTGATAGCATTCATTCAAAACACAGAATCAACACTTCCCTTTGGTCCACTGAGGCAGACGGGGACAAACATGAAACATGACCTTTTGCATAGGAGCCGACAATAAAAAAAAACAAAAAAAAACGCTTTCTGCAGCGCACTCAGACGGTGGACACTGCTGATAAGTGAGCCATACTGTGCAGCAGATAATCTATCATTCACTCTGCCGCGTGGCAAGCTGCATGATGTTCAGCTCACACGCCAACTTTCAAAGTGGGTCCCAAAAGGAAGCTGACAGCTAAAAAAAAAAAGTTTATAAAAAATATTCTGAGGTGCTGCAAAAGTATTTATCGTAAGCAGGATCACCGGTGCTGTTTATATTTATTAGGATTTTATGAATAACGTGTATTTATTAATCATGTCTATTGCATATGCATATTAATGAGGTAAAAGCAAACAAACAAATGTGCGCAACCGTTTAAACAACCCTCTATAAATATTGAAATCATGAAAATGAGGGTAACTGATTTCATTAAACGAATGAGCTTGGCTGCCGGTGGAGGAGCAGCAAACATACAAACGACTGAATTAAGGAAATTCATCAAGCTGCTGTCTCGGGCCTTGGCTTGCAAATACAAATCTTTTTATCTAATGTTAATATGCTGTATCCAAATGAATACAGTCAGCATAAATAAAAAATTAGGCTTTTCTTTGTTGGGGCCTCGGAGAGGAGAGATATTTTTAGAAATATTACCATACCCCCCCCTCTGAGAAAAGTTCAAAACCACTGTTCAAATCAATATTACCCAGGCATGGTGTGCATTCTCCCAGCCAGTCAGCATAAAGGGAGCAAATATTACACAACAGCTGCATAAATATATAAACAGGCAAACGGAAATCAACAGATCAGAAATCTTACAAGTTCTGAGAACAGCACTTATGCTAGGAAATTTAAACCGGTCTGAAAATAGCTTGGATATATTTTAGTTCCTTGCTGCCATAAAAAATAGTGTAAATAAATAAGGTTGGACACATGCATCTTAGTAAGGCTTGACAACCTGGGTTGCACATTCTACTTGGATCGAGGAAGTCATCTAAAAGTGCAAAGGGAAAACTTCTATAAGTATGTTAATTTATCCATTTCTTGATTTTTTTTTTAATGCAGAGTAATAAGTCTCCATTGAGAGAGGATGAAGCCAGGAAGACAATATGGAGCTCCGGTTTACAGGGTGCAGCCTTTCTTGTTCGCTCGATGGATCCATCCGTCAGAGAAGAGGAGAGACGGTCCTGAGTCAACAGCTCATCCTCTCAAAACCTCATATTTTCTGCTGCAAATGGCTTGTGAGGGTTCCTCTGTGGGAGTCTTAAAGCTGGCTGTCACTCCTGGCTCACCTCTGTTCCACCGCATGAGTCAGTTTTTAATTGATGCATCCTCTAAGGCATTGCTCGAGCAATCTTTGCCCGTCCTTGTGCTCTTTAGGGAAATTGCAAATTGCAGCGCAAATTCCATCACTAAGCAGTCTATCCAAAACCTTGGAAGAACCGGCCCTCCACACTGCTCAAGAAGAAATTTAGGGCAAGAAAACATGACGGGGTTTGACCTTTTTTTAGTTCATTTTGATGTGCTGAAACTTGACACACATGGCTGTGTGCTGACTCAAACTTGTGCACTTTGGGCTTTTGGCCTCCTGGTAGAAATCAAAGAATAAGCGATGGAGCACGCTCCAACGGCTCCTCCTCAAATATCCAAGTTAAAGGCCCGCATCAGGAGATCCAGGTCGCCAATGTTTGCAGCCTGGAAGAGTTCGGGTTGGTCCATCATGGATAACGCTATCCTCAGAGCTGCCCAGATGTTGCCTGACATCACCTGATTGGACTGCTGGCCACTCTGGGTTTTCCTCTGGAGACTTAAAGCCGTCAGGAAGTTACTGGCCGCCTCTCTGCGGGAACAGGGTGTGCAGTTGTTACAGGTTAAACAGTCAGAGTTGCTGCAAGGGTTACACAAACTACTTTATCAAATTTTCTGAATATGCTATAAAGAAATGATTCTGCTGTTTAAACAGAATGGGACCTATAGCTTGTTATAGCAGTTCACCAACAAATCTTGGAGATTGGTTTTATGACTCACATCTGCACATTTTGTTGATATATATATATGGTACCTCGCAAAAAATACTTATTGCTTTTGAATTTTTCCACAATTTTCCACATTATAAAACCAAATTGTAATTTATTCTAAAGTTATCGCACAATTGCAAAGTGCAAGGAACATTTTGTGTGAGTAAAAACCTAAAGAAAATTAGCTCTGTACATCACCCCGAACACACCACCACTATGGTGTGTGGATGCTTTTATTTAGCAGGGCCAGAGAAGCTGGACAGCAAAAACAAAAAGAAGGAACGGTTTTGACCAGAGCATGTATTTGTATAGGCCTGGCCCGGGTAAATGTCATCACTAAATTCAAATAACAAAATAGGTGAAACACTCAAAAAAACACTTTTCTAACCTGGCAGAGCTGGATCTAGTTTTTATAGAAGGGTTGGTGAAATCACTCTCTAGATGTTTAAAGCTTCAAGAGACTTACTACAAAAGCTTTGCAGCTGTAACTGTAGCAGAGGGTGATTATATCATATAAAACAATGTTAAAGGACATTGAAGTCTTTAAGTGTGATTTGTCAAAAGTTCAAGGGGTATGAATAGTTTGGCAAGGCACTGTGCATATGGATTTACCAGCAATCTTTTGCTCAGACGGGATCATGGAGATAGCATAATCTATCTCCATGATCCTGTCTCACACATAATCAACATGTGAGTCTCTGGCTCTCCATTTGTATTTAATTTCGTTTGTCATTTTAAAACTATAATGTCTAACCCTAACTATGTCTGACCACTCTCCTTTCAACAATATTAACAGAAAAAATATGTTCAGATCTTAATGTGGATAAATGTCAAAAATTATTTTTAAATCAAATAACATGGATTACAATAGTATATTAATGGCATCAAAAAGTGAGAATGGCAAAATCATGTCTGGGCTCAGCCCTGCGGCTCAGCTCCGGCTTAAAAATTTGGCCATTTGCTGCTTTTGCAAATGCTGGGAAGGAATTGCATAGATTTGAACAACACATAATAAAAATGTCTAACTCAACCTCTGTGATAGTCTCACTCGTCAAAAGACTATGGCTCCTATATCGTTATCAATGGTTTAAACAGCCTCTCAACCTTTGCGGAGTGTTATTTGCGGCTTCAGACTATGAAGACAAATTGCTCTCGAAATGCTAAAGGTCACTGCTTCTCCTCACCAAGCTAAGCGCTCGGCTTGTTCTTTGCCATAATCCTACAATCATTTTGTTCAGCTACTCTCTGATTGCCCGGCTGCTATCAGTGCTGCTGGGAGGTTCATCATATTCCTAAATAAAATTAAAAAATGATAATCATCCTAAAGCTCATTAGCTATTTAATTACTGATTTCTGATAATGTTCTGAAGCCATAACATCTTTCACTTTCTGTGTTTATGGCAACAAAATCACTCAAAACCACCTCAGTTCCAACTATACAGGCCTATTTCATTCACTTATGTTGTTAACCTCATCTTAAGCGTATAAATCACTTCTTAAAAGACCTTCTTAAACCTAAACTGTGCTTAAATGAATATATTTTTCCACGTCCCAAAAAAAACATGTACTTTCTCCATGGGAGAATTTTGCTTTACAATTTTTCAAATTGCTTACAACAATAAGTCTAGTCAGCCTTGGGTTGAAAATAGAGTAATGATGGTTCCTCCAGCTGTATGGATAGCTGTCTGCTGTTATTGAGACCAGTTTAACATTTGCAGAGATGTAATGCCTGTCTATTGCTGGGATATCCAGGTAAATACACAGGGAGCGCTTAATGCTCTTCTGTTTGTGTTTGCAAGGTGGAATTTCTACTGTTTGTTGTCAATATCCTGTCAAACATTGTCAAAACATTATAATTTCATAATTAACATGGTACTAACGCTGTTATTCACAGACAAGTCTATCTGTAGATGATTGATAATTTGTGCTCCTCTATCTTGAAGGAAACTCACTCAGTGCTTTTACTGTTTCGTTACTGTTAATATTATCCCGTTTTCTACCAAGTAAAACAAATTTGTTAAAAATTTGACAGTTAAGCAATCTACATTGACCTACCACAGTAAAAGTTTAGTGTCATCTTGTGTCAGACAATTTTTTTTTTTTTTATCCAGGGCTTCTGATTTCAACTGCATATTGCATCTGGTCCACTGCATCAAACCAGGCCACATTTGTTTGTCGTCTCCCGTCCAGCTGCAGGTGACTCACCTGTGGGCCCCCAGGTTAATGCAGCTGATGCCCAGGTTGTAGCGGGACCTGATAAACCCCGGATGGAGCTCGAGGGCTCGCGTATAAGCCTCCACTGCCTCTTCACTCCGGTTCCCGTTGGCAAGTGTAGCGCCGAGGCGATTCCACAACAAATAGTCCTGTGATGGAGGAAGAGTGTTGGGGTGATTAAGAGGCAACACATGGTGACAATGATCTGTTTGAAATAAAAAAAAAAACGTTTTTCTAGGGTTATTTAACCCTATATAGGGTTATTTAATAAGGTAAATAATCTGTGTGGCTTGGTATTTGAAGTGTTATCAGAACAAATTAGCAAATTATAGCTGGTTTTCCTTAAGCACTTAACAAGAACAGCTTGTTTTGAACAACTACACATGCCTTTTTGGATATACAAGTCCGACAAGGTTAGTTTCATAAACGCTGAGTTACATCACGCTGGACGTCCTTGTCGCTGTTTCCCACCTGCAGGCGCACAGGCTCACACTGAGGTCAGTGGTCTGCTACAGTACCGAGGTCCTTCATCTCTGGCTAAGCCAAGCAGCAGGATATAATTATCCCCCTTTTGTTTTCAGAGCTGTTTTCTTCGGCAGGGGAGCAGAAATTAGCAAGTCAAATGTGGGAGACTGGATTTAACAGTGATGGTCATACCGGCCTGGGAAAGGGAAGGGAGGAGGACATATAGGCTGATCTGTCTGATGCAGAGAGAGCAAACCGTTTATAGATGCAGTAGAGGCTGCATTATTAATATTTGTATGTGTGTCTGCATTTTACCACAGGAAAGATCCATTTAGATGTATTTTTCGGGTTTGTGTACTACACTTTTTTTTTTTTTTACATTTTTGTTGTCTTCAGGTTCAGTTCTTCATGGTTCTTCAGAGTGAGAATATCAGGGTTTATTCTGACAATCAGGTTAAAGTCCAAGAGAGGAACCAGAAATGTGAGAGCATCAAAAAATCATCAGTTATTCATATGGATGCATACAAATACCTAAAGCTTTTATAATTTTAAGTTTGAATCTCTTGTCTACAACTATTTTCAAATATGTATATATTTCAGTGAATTTCTCTGCATCAAGACCATGCAGGCTTTCTTTCTGCAGGAGCCGAGATGAAAGCCTGATTGGTGGATCCATATTTGATCAGCACTTATGACAGGCTGTATTATTAATTGAATAAATATGATTATAACACTGCAGCATAACCTTATGAAAAACATGAAATCCATCCATCCTTCCATCCCTCCATCCATCCATCCATCCATCCATCCATCCATCCATCCATCCATCCATCCATCCATCCATCCATCCATCCATCCATCCATCCATCCATCCATCCATCCATCCATCCATCCATCCATCCAGCCATCCATCCATCTTTCCAGCTCATTCTGGGAAATCCTAAAGCATTCCCCCCAAATTAAGGTCCCTAGGAGGCATCATTTTAGCCAAGAAGAGAAAGTCCTTTCAGCCACTTGTATCAGCAATCTTGCTGTTTCCATAATGATTTCTTTCTTCAGACCATAGGTGATGGTAACGGCATAGACAGTCTACTAAAGCAAGCATATCTGTTTTTTGGGCTTCTGGGTAGCACCAACATCACTGCAGATAGAGTCTCAATCGTCTACCCATCTCCCACACCATCCTATTATTACCTGTGAACGCCTTTACCTGAAAGAAAGACTGGCTCCTCACCCGGAGGGAGCAGTCCACCCTTTTCTTGTTAAGAACCATCGCCTCAGAAATAGAGGAGCTGACTCTCATTCCGGCTACTTCACACTCAGCTTTGAACCGCTACGGTGCATGCTGGAGGTCATGGCTTGAAGATGTCAACAGAACTACATGACCTGAAGACCCCGAGGCTCTCAACCCGAGCATCTTCCTCTTCTCTCCTTCTCAGAATGTGGACCTAGCTCTTGCTTTGGTCGTATAGTACAGGGGGCAGATAACCCTTAGAAGCCTTAACGGTACTTATAGTCCGGACAACTAGACCCCCCTCAGCAATGCTGTGGGAGGATGTGATCTCAACTGAGCTGTGGATCTGTGCAACTCCTTCAGAGTTACCCCATGCCTCTTGACGGCTTCTCTGATGAATGTTCTCCTTGCCCAGCCTGTCAGTTTATTTGGACGACCATGTCTTGGTAGGTATGGCATCCTTCCTTTGTTGGATGATGGGCTCAACAGAGCTCTGTGAGATTTTACTGTGTTCCAACCAAACACTGCTTTAAACTTTACCAACAACTTTATCTATGACCTGTCGGCTATGTTCTTTGGTCTTCACGATGCTGTTTTCTCACAAACCTCTAAGGCCTTCAAAGAACAGCCATTTTTTGTATTAGATTAAACACATAAGTGGACTTTCTAAGACAATTGGCTGCCCTGGATTTTATTTAGAGGTTTCACAATTACCTTCAACTTTACCCCATAGAATCCAAAAAAAACACACTGATGTTTTTGGCTGGTGCATAAATGGAATATACTGTCTTCTTTTTTATTTAGTATCTAGATTCAAGACTAAGAAAGCAGAAATAAAATAAGTCTTTAACAGAGATGTTTACTCTCAAAGAAAACCAAGGTGTCCCATGTGTTCACCAACAGCAGCTTACAGTCAGCATCTCATGCCAAAATGATTCAGAGCCACCTCTGGCTCAGAGCCTAATTACTTTCAGCTGCAGAACTGTGGAAGCGGTAAAAATATGTGTTTACTGAATACGTACTAATTTACTCATCAACGGTGCATCAACTAAAAAACCTTCTCTACTCAGAAGACCCAAACAGGGCTATCAGTTTATATCAAGTTCTACAAAAGAAATCCCCCTATAAAACCACATGTTGTGTGTAAATGTGGTGCTTATGTAGATTTAATCCAATACAATGTTAAAAAAAAAAACTTTTTAACAGCTTTGCCAGTGTTTGTATCTCACTTTATACACTCAGTGGCTTGCTCCATCTGGAGCCGCTCTCTAAAGCTGCAGGCGATTTCATCTCCTTTTTTGCCAGCTAGATTTTACTGCTCACAGAGAGAGAGAGAGAAAAAATGTAAGAACTATTTTGGACAAACTGCTGAAGAAAGATATCAGAACCACACAGCAAGTACAAGGATGTCTATCTTCAGACGCTGCAGTATTTACCCTGGCTTCTTTAAATGCATCTCCACATTCAGCCAACAGCAGAACTTTGAGCTGCACTTAACCTTTAATTTATGAATTTCAATATAAAAAGTAAAATAAAGCATGGATAAAGATTTGTTTATAAAGTCAGCAACTGCTTACCAATGTGTTGTTTTAATTATTGTGAGCTGTATTTTTGTCCCCTTGTTAGACTTATGAATCTGGTTAACAGCAGAACAGCATCTGAATCAAAAATCAAGAAGCTTTATCGTCATTATGTGTTACCATAATCAATTATTTATTTATTTTAAAACAAGTTGCTTGCTCGGGCCAACCACATTACTTCCAGTGGGGCTTAGGCGAGCATATAGTCTTTGACAGCTAATGGACTAATTTTCATGTCCAAGAATCGGACGACAGTCTCCAATACTGTACCAAGAATTTAGTTACAGAAATGTGCTTGGATATCTAAACAGACAGTCCCTGAGAGATTCATTGTGCTAATACATATGTGCAGGTATAAATTATTTGATTTACATCAGATCAGAAACTTGTCTGTGTAACCAGTAGTGTGTTTGTCACATGTAACAGATTATGAACTGGGCTGATGGTTTGTTGACCTCCTCATCAGAGAGGCGATACGTTGTTACCAGCTTTGGGTAAAAGATCGTTTTTACGGTCCTGTTAGTTTTCGATTTAATCTTCCTGAATCATTTCCCTGGTGGAAGTGGGACAAAGAGTGCATTGCCTGGGTGGGTGGGATCTGTGGCAATACCTCTGGCCTTTTTTTGGACCTGTGCAGCATAGTCTAGGTCCTGTAGATGGCATCCCACAATCCCCTGTGCTGTCCTCACTACTAAATTCTTCCTCTCCTGCACTGTGCAGCTCCCATACCACACTGTTACGCTGAGACACAAAATGCTTTCCATTGTAGCTCTGCAGAAGTTTTTTAACAGCATAGTGGAAAGGCCGCTCTGTTTCAATTTCCTGAGAAAGAAAAGCCGCTGTTGGGCCTCCTTCTTCTTCACCAGGTGGTTAGAAGTGAGCTGTATTGAAACATACTATATGAAAAGAAATGCCAACACCAACACAGCAAACAGTGTGAAAACACTTTGTAGTTCCTTTTGGTAATTATTTTAAACACAACATGCATGTTGTGTTTAAAATAATAATCCCCAAATATTTCAATACTAGTACTTCTAATAGTATGTGTTGTACCCCAATACGTTTTATTCACATTGTCTAAACGAAAATTATAAAAAAAAACTCTTAGCATGAGAAATACAGTTAATTATATCAAACAGATTCAAAGAACGGTGTTGAAATACTGTCATAAAATATAAACGTGAATATGGCAAACTTCAAAAACTCAACACACCCCTGATAGGCCATATTTTTGTAATGGAAAAGACTATTAGACCGATATATATATATCACCTAGAATTGTTTTTCTCCTTTAATGGGGACATTTATCCTGCACAATGCAACTGAAAAACAAACAAATCTGTTAGATGGAAAGGTATCAAACATTAAAAAGCTTGCAACAACTTGTTCGCAATAATCACATGATAATTGCTGATGTGATGACACATTCGCAATTTCATTGTAACAAATGACCAAATATAAATTTTTATCAAAAGTATATATTATATATATATATCATATAATAGATTATATATTATATATTATATATTATATATTATATATGATATAGTATATTAAATAGTACATACATACATACATGTTCCAGCAGATGAAGGGACCAGTGTGCCCTTCTACGCCCATATATTTGCATCAGCAATGAACATTTTGAGAGTTCAAGCCCTGTTTAGTCTGCATATTTTCTAAAGTTGAGAGAGAGAGAGCGCAGAGAGAGAGAGAGACTTTGAGGGTTTTCCTACCTCGGGCCGCACTGACAGGGCCGTATTGAAAGCCTCCACAGCTTTGTTGAACTCTCCGCTGAGGTTGAGGTAGGTTGAAGAGCACCCCGAGGCCTGTCTGTAGATCTGGGTCGATGCTGTCCGAGTTGTTCTGAGCTGCTTCCAGGAAGAGCTCCTTGACCTCTGGCAGCAGTGAGCTGAGACCCGCACGAGCAGACACACATGGAGAGACCAGGATTAGTGTGATTTAAAGGCTGTGCTGAGTGAGCGCTCTGAAGTCTGTAGAGCTGCGCTGTACAATGTAGCAGCACGTAAACTCTCATTCATGGACCGCAGGAAAGTGATGCGAGGGTACGGAATAAGGCGGTGGAGAGAAAAAGAGAGTTGCTGAAATAGAAGTGGTGACGCATCAAAATTGTTATTGCTTTACATCAGGGGTGTCCAAAGTGTGGCCCGGGGCCATTCGTGGCCTCTGTGCTGATTTTGTGCGGCCC